>NC_088858.1:16694812-16994812 GCF_963853765.1 Magallana gigas | reverse complement strand
GAGTTAAAGTAGAAGTAGTGCAAAATGCTCCAGGTCAAATTGACGAGAACTGCAGACTTATTGAATATATTTAGAAGTTTAGTTATTTTTTAGAAAACTAATAAAAAGTATTTAATTTTTTTAACTTTTTATTATTCTGTTTTCTTCGATGTTTCGCCAGTTTTCTTTGCATATATAAATAGAGCTGCATACATGCATCTGTTCATTTATTGGTATCAATATAGAATATATCTTAATTGTGTAGTAGGGGCGTTCGATTCTTGTGGAAACTCGATGTTTTGTGAGTCTGTCTACCATTGCTGTTCAATAGACACGTGTTGTGTAGATGGATCAGTGTGTGCAGGTCCTATCTGTTTATCTGTCGGGTAAGTTATGTTCGTATCTGTATCAAGTGAATATTTGGCATAAAATTCATATTAGTGTTTGAATAAATCAGCAAATTAAGAGGTTGCATTATTTTTTTTTATTATTTATTTATTTATTTCACATTACAAATCAGCCCATTAACAAAATCCAACTATCTCGGGCAAAGATAGTTAGTCATAGAGTAATATTACATGTATTATAACAATTTCACCATATCTGCAAATTTCACAATATTAATTCTAAATATTTGTATTTTTGACATATTTACATCGATATTGTATCTGATGTTGTTTTTCAAATATAAAACTAATTTATTATATGTCTCTGTTTATTTTTTAGATCTACAACACATTTTATATTTAAATATCTTGTATGCTATGAATGACACAATAGTATTAAAATAGCGTATTTTTGTATTTCTCTCAAAATAAAAACCCAAAATAACATGTTTCCACTGTATATCAAATCCTATAACTAAGCTTAAAGTTGACCATATATCTTAACATGTTCACACTCAAAAATCAAATGTTTTACATCTTCAATTTTGCTACACATATTACAAGAAGCAGAAGACCTATATTTCCATTTAAAAAGAAAGCTGTTACAGCACACTGTATTGTTCAGCATATATGTCATATATATCTTTTACTTTGTTTTTGTTTATGTCATTCCAATATTCTTTTCCCACTGAAAATAGTCTTTTAAACATTGCCTGGTGACAGTAAAAAAATTTACATTTTTTGTCTTCAATACAATGTAAACCATTAATAAAAAGAAAATCACAATTGGATACTTTTTGTATATATTGACAACATTTCATATCAAATTTTAGTGATTTTTTATATATTGCATTTCTAACTATTCTATCACACATCCAGTTAGCTTCTTGTTTTAAAGTAGATGGCAATTCTTGAAGCGTTTTGAATTGGCCATCAGCATTTAAAAGGTCCTTTACATACAATATGCCGCTTTGAATCCAACTTTTATGACAGATTGTGTTATGATCAAATTGAAATAAAAAATTGTTCCAAATTGGTTGTTTAGCAAAATTTATATCAGATAATTTATTAATGTCAATGGATGTTTTACAATCATTGAAACTACAAAATACTACTCTCTGGGTCTTAAACAGCGGTGTTAACAAAGTGTTATATTAGGAGTAATTACAGCTGATTCCATGATTTAATTTAGAAAAATTTGTGAGAAATATATTCAGGAAAGGGAATTCGTTGAAATCAGAAACCAAATTCCTCAGGTATTGTTGTATCTACATCAATTCTTAGTTACCCTTGTGTAACCCGTGAATACCTGTTCACTAACTTCTCATTGTGTAGAACTTTGTAGTGTTGACTATGGCTATGGCCAGCAATTAAAAAACTGGACGGTGTTGTCGGGAATAAACGTGGGGCAGAGGAAATGGACATTCAAGCAGATAATTACTTTCAAAATAAAGACAATCAAAGCGGGCCGGGAGATCAATATGCATACGTCGAAAGGTATGAAATGAAGGAATTATTAGTCGGTATTGTCCTTTCTGATATATTTTATTTTGTCAAATAAAATATACAACATGCCTACTGAGGGTATTTGACATAATTGCTAAAGAAAATATTGCATGCCATCAAAAACAAATCAAAATTAGGCATGATCTAAACTCAAACACTCCAAATTTTCAGCTAGGTGATCAAGTTCTGATCAAGATCGACAAAGTCCCTAAGGGGTTATCTAGCAAATTGTACGACAAGTCAGACGGACCTTATAGAATTGTGGAAGTTGGTCCCAATTTCACTTATATGCTGCGACGATGTTCTGACAACAAACTGCATGGTTCTATGATGAATGCGTCAAATTTAAAACGCTATTATGACCCAGAGGTCACCAGACCTACTTTTCACACTCAAGGTCAAGGTCAGGATGAGATTCAGGTTCAACAGGATGAGGTTGATAACAATGATACGGACACTGAACAAGATGAAGGTTTAGGTCAATTGTTCAACGATCAGAATGTGGCTGTAAATGGTCATCATACAGGTATTCAAAACGAGTCCACAGACTCGGGTCAAATGTCAGATGAAGATTCTGATACTCAGGATGAGGCAATCTATGATCCACAGAAAAAGTGGAAATTCACAAAGTTTTTGAGAGGTCGTTTCAAAAATGGTCGACGCGAAATTTATGTTGAGTGGGAAGATGGTTCCAAGACATGGGAACCAGATCAATGTTTTGATGATGAAGTTTTAGAAATGATAAATCGCAAATTTACCAAACTTGGCACAGTCCGGAAATCTTGTTTTAAAAGGAATTATTAAGTTCTTCATGATTATTTGAAGAAAGGATATAGGTTTATGGTTTTCTTTTATTTGTATGCTGCTCAATGCTACTTTATAATGCCAAAACTTTAAGTAATGCATTTTAATGTTAAGGTAAAACTATGTCAAAACTTTTGTATTACACAGTGGTTGATTTATAGTGGTTTTATGTCAGGGTCCACTCGTGATAATTTGATATTTAAGGAAGGAGTTGAGATTTTCAACAGTGGGTCTAATTATAGGTTTTATTGAATTATGTTTGTATGATGAGTTATTCGATGTGTTAAATATATTCTATTGGTCTATAAGCATATGATTGTCAGATATGTATGTTGAATTCCTAATGGCTAGCCGTAATTTACCATATTTTTGATTAAAATCACTTCAAAAAATTAAATCATATTCTAAAATATTGGATAAAGTTTTTATTGATGTGATGTAGTCATTCAATTTTGTAAATTTCATTTGCAGTAACTTTAGTGCTAGAAAATTTGAATAACGATCGGTTCATCTTTTCACGACATAATCATCACATCATTAAAGTTCTTTTTCCCTTTCTCATAACTTTGTAGGAAACTTTGGAATTCAACATTACATGTTTGGAGTATTCATGATGTTGTCCCTGTGTATGGTAATGGCCCAGGCAAATCAAGTGGATCCGTCTTCTCACAATGTGGTACAGCGAATCAACTATGGTGTCATTTTTCAAGAACAGTCAACATGATGTTAGCTCAAGAGTACTGGCTGCATATTTTCATATTCGGTTGCCTGCTAGATTTAAGGTAAATAAGGTTCCATTTTGTTCACTTAGTACTACTCACAGTATTACTTCATGTTTACTACTCAACAACTTGGCTAACTTTATCCATGGTTTGCATGAGGAAACTCTTTTACAATTTAATGAAACTATTAAATCTATTCATAACATGATCCCTCAAACTAAAATTACAAGCAATCAACGTCAAACACGCGCTTTGTTACCCTTTATTGGTTCCTTGTCAAAAAGTATTTTTGGTACAGCAACCATGGATGACGTTAATATTTTGTTTGGTCATATTAATGCTTTGAATCGAAAAACAGAGAAGTTAGCTGAAGCTTTAGAACAACATGGTGCTCATCTTTCCTCTTTTATATCACTAACCGATAAACGTATGAAAAATTTAGTGCATGGAATCAAGGCTAATGCTGACTATATAACCAGTGTAGCAACCTCTTTTAACAACAAATTGTTTGATCTTGAGTCTGCTTTCACTAATGTATCTGAAATCCTCATTAATCAGGTTAATCAAGCTTCATCACTTAGAACAAATTTCGCAAAGTTAGAAAATGCAGTAGAAAGTCTCTTAGAAGGAAAAATTAGCCCATTTTTGATTCCAAAACACATTTTGGCAGAGGTCCTCTCAAGTGTTCGGCATAAGCTACGAAAGTCATACCAAAAATTTTATTTGATTCAATTGGACTCTTCATTTTATTACTCAAGTAATAAATTCCTTTTTGCTCGTCACAATAATGATTTGTTTGTAACGGTGAAATTTCCTATTTCCTCTCAGAGACTTCCACTGAAGCTATACAAAGTAATCAGTCTACCTGTACCAACTTCAGAAAATGTCACCTCTAAGATGCAAGCAACCCAACTTTTGTCACTGTCAGATTATTTTGCAATTACCCCTCATCATGATTATTTTTTGTCTTTAAATTCTCAGGATTTGTCTGATTGTGTTCATGGCACCTCAATTTTGTGTTTTTCTAATTGGCCTCAATCCCAAATAACCGTTCCTGGTTGTACCATGGCTTTATTTGCAAACAATGTTCAACAGGTTAAGGAATTATGTAATTTTAGGTATCTTCAAAATGTGTTAAATTCTAATATTATAGAATTGTCTTCTACTTCGTTTTTATTGTACAATACACCTACAGTTGTTCTTGATTGTCCCAGTGAAAAGAGGGTTTTGAAAGGTTGTGCTTTTTGTATATTCCATATTCCCTGTAGATGTTCGTTGTCTACAGAAACATTGTTTTTCGCACCACGTTTGGTCAGTTGTTATGAGAATATATCAAATTTTTCTGTTATTCATCCTGTAAATTTAGCCCTTTTGCAACAATTCTTTGATGAACCTTCCCTACAACAAATATATGGAAACACCTTCTTCCCGACCCCTATAAATATGTCTATCCCAGAATTCACCTTTTACAATCATACAATGCACGATGTTTTAGCCAATGACCACAAAGCTCATTTAAATCTTAAGAAAATAGCTAATGCAGTTAAGATGGATCAGAAAATTTTTAAGTCCCTTGCTGAACCCATATTAGACGGTCAGATTGAAATTCCTCGAGAATGGCCTAATACTTCAGATATCATTACCTTAGTTTCTCTAAGTTTAGCAGGTATATGTTTTGTGTTATGTATTGTATTATGTATCAAGGTGAGGAAAATTTGTACCACCTTGTTAATTTTGAAGGAGGTGCACCATGCATCTTCTCAAAATGTCCCTTCATTTATATATAGAAAGCCCAGTAATGACGCAGCTCTTAAAGAGACTTCTGATGTATTTATTGAATTTACTTGGGTACATGCTTCGGTCATAATATCGGTCATTGTTTTGGTTATCCTTTTAATTGTATTATATCTATTATACAAATCTAAGTCGCAGAAAGGGTCAATTATAGCACTAGAGTTAACCTCCGGTGGAAACTGTGTTATAGTTCCTATTACCCATTTATCGCTCTGTCCTTCATACTATGTTATAACCAAACCAATCATTTCTGATGTCTCAGTATCAAATTTTCCGTCTTGTAAAGTAATTACTAAATGGTCCGAGTTCTCGGTCACAGATAAACAAACACAAACAACCATACAAATCCCGCACAAATTTTCTGTCAATCTGTTCTTACATTACAAGTTACACAACATTTTAAAACAACCCTTCAGAGCTTACGTAATCATTATTCACAACAAATATGCATTCCACTTACAATAAAAACATTATTATTTTTGGGCAATTTCTTTCAATGACTAACAAACAAAAAAAGGATTAACTTTAAATTTCTTCTAGTTTCTTTTAGTTTGATAATTTTCATCATTGGATTGGTTAAATGTTAAACAAATTTTTTTTCTCCCAAAATTATCAGAAACAAATAGAATCACAAAACGTTACCAGACTTGTCTTCTTTGTTACTAACCAAAGTTTGTTTTTCTATATTAACAAGCTTAACAGCATATTTTGTTGTTGCTTTTTGGGGGGTTTTTTTTGGGGGGGGGGGGGGGGGGGTTCTCTTAACTTTTCTGTTTTTTTTTTCTTGTATTCAGTCAAATTTTTTTTTATAATGTGATGGTATTTTCATGGTTTTGTATATCATTAGAATCAACTCGGGGTTTTTGTATTTCATTTTTTTTTCTTTAAAGAATCACTTATAACATGTATATTTTTTACTCCCCTCAATACTTTACTAATGTACATAATTAATTGTAGGTATACGATAGTCTTTGTTTTATTTTTTTTCTCTTGGTTATATACCAGTATAATGTTTCACCTAGTTTGCTCCTCTTAACTTCTTTTTTTGGTTTATTTTCTTTTACTACAGTACCTATGCTTGAAATTTGAGCTTTCGAGGACGAAAGTAATTGAAGCAAGGGGGAAAGTAGTCATGTTGTATATTTTATTTGACAAAATGAAATATATCAGAAAGGACAGATATGTTTAATAACAGTATATGTGTGTTTAATTAAATATATATGAGTAAAATTGTTTTGTGTAGAATATTAGTAGAGGAATTTTAGTCATAGTTTGTTTGATAAAGTAGAGCAGTAAATTCGTTTTATTGATCTCAATATTTTGTTCAGGTTTATGGTTTACAGCAATGTTCACATTTATTGCATTTTTCTTTTAATTCAAAATTCATTACAAAATGTTGAAATAATGTTTACTTTAAAAGTCGTTTTCGGCATATCTAACAGTTGCAGTTTTTTTTGTATAAAGCAACGCTGTTCAAAGTAAATACCTAAAGGTTGTCTAATTACTTATCAAAACTTATCCTGTTAGGTATGCGGAGTAACAATGTCACAAAAATGTAGTATTATGCAATTTATTAGTCCGACGACCAAGTTAATGTACATGTGGGTGTTACGGTGCTTATAATTGTTTATAATTAAGGTTTCCTTTTATCTTTTTTACCTTATGTCAAGATCAAGATGTGCTCAGGTGTCAGCAGATTTTTCTTTGTTAGGGGATTAACTACGTTAACTTAATTATTTCTTTATGACCAGTGTCCGAAGATCAGGGTCACGTGGGTTAATTTTTAATTACCAAAATTGTGTCCGAACAAAGAATCTAAATTTTGATTAGCTGAAATAGATCAGGGAAGCCCAGGTCTCCGATTTAGATAGCGTACCCTACCTTGGTCATTCTAATCGGAGACCTGCAACAATAAACATCATCTTTTAATTGTCTAAAGGCTTCCCTGTTCTGATTTCAGGTAAAATATGGTTTATGTTATTTTTTTTAATTTAAAGTTTATTTTAAAAGTTTAACCATTTCTAAATTTTTAAATGCATAAAAGTTTTTCATGCCATTTTCAAGTTTAATGTGTTTTTAAGAAATTTGAGCTTTCGTCTAAGTTAAAGTTTTATTTACTTCATTAATTTTCTTAGTTGAGCTATATTTGATTTAAACCTTGTTTTGCTATTTTAAATTGTTAACTTTAGTTACAATTCTGTCCTAGTCTATGAATTCATTATTTTAATCAGTTAATTATAGTTGTTTTTGTATATTGATTCATAACTGACACCTGCGGCCTTTGCACTTTATTTCTTTTTACAAAGTCGGAAATAGTTATTCCGTTGTTGGTTCTTGAGTTTAAAATTTGTTTACTGCACAGCGATGCAACAGTTAACTTTTATATCGTAAGTTTATACTTTAAATACTTAATTGATCCTTATTTAAAGGAATACTCAGGTAAATTTATGCATTGTTTGAATCACCGCGTCGTTTGTGTAAAGCCTCGTTCATTAGATAACTGTTAACTCGATTTACTTTCATAAGTTCGAATTTCCTCGACAATTGTTTACCTTAACTTTTATTAAGGAAAATGTCATTGTTTATATTTTTTATACAGAGTGAGTGTTTTTATATTGTTTAATCACTCTGATAGTCACCAGTGTTAGGTAGGCTAGGGCACCCACATTTGTAATGCGTAATTATTTGCAGATAGCACAAATGTCATAATTTTTATTGTGCCTGGTGACTAATATCATGTCATTCTAATCGGAGACCTGCAACAATAAACATCATCTTTTAATTGTCTAAAGGCTTCCCTGTTCTGATTTTAGTGCAATCGTCCCAAACCTTTTGGACTGGACATTGCAAAACGGGTCCTCACACTGCAAGCGAGTTATAGAATTCCCCCTATACAAGCGTAGTCAAAAACACGACACGACAGTATTATGAGCATTCAACAGTCTTAAGCAAATTTTATGATCCGTTTTGATCACCAAGGTAATGAGCTAGATTCTTTGAAACGAGATGTACATGGTCAACATGGAATCGAAAATCGTTTGCAAGAGCAGGCAAACGACGTTACGTACGACGTAACTGAGTTATCGGACAATCAGCGTAAAATGCACCGAGAGATGGAACGAATGCGCGACTACATTATCAGATTAGAACAGAAAATTCGCAAAGCGAAAAGATCAGTGAACTCTTAATGAGATCAATGGATTGCAATATTATTGTATCCGGTGTTGAAGATAAGAGAGGTGAAAATTTAGCATTAACACTAAACTCTGTGTTCAAGAAAGAGCTATAATTAACAGAAACACAGATGAACGATATAAGAATATCAAAGTACTATCGAATGGGCCAATTCAACGATAAACAGAAGTCACCCAGACCAATATTTGTCCAAGTGTCGGACCCCATACACAAAGAAGCGATAACGAAGACCGTGTACAAGCTGAAGGAGAAGAAATCCCCAGTACGGATCAGCCAGCAACTACCCGAAGCGAAACGAGAACATAGGATCCGCCTATACGAAATCCAGTCACAGTACGCAAAGAAAAACATTATAACAGTGGTCAAGCGGGATAGACTGGTTTTTTCTAACGGCACAACATACCGGGACAAAACGGGCGGACGACCACAAGCAGACGAGATACTGGTGGCAGACGAGGACACAAAGGATTACGCCTCCGGTGATATCATCGAAGATAACGGTAACCGTTTCGAAGCTCGAGCCGTACAGGTAAAGACACAACGAGAGGTAAGTAAAGAACTGGTTAATTTGCTACGCCTACCCAATGTGTCTACCGCAACACATAATGTGTATGCCTATCGTTTCGTGAACCAGGACGGGGTCATCCAAGAGGGATCAGAGGATGATGACGAACACGGCGCGGGACGTACGCTCCTACGGACGCTTAGAAAAAATAACGTGCCAAACGCTATGGTACTCGCGTCCAGTTTCACGATACGTTTTTTCGAAGCAATTAGCAATATATTAATTTTTCTGATTCCATTCAGAATCAGTTTTTTATTGAAATTATCGGAACAAATATCGGTCTAACTAATGTAGGTAATTTCAAGTAAATTTCTCCCACCGTTACCAAATTATGACAGTTTAACTTGTACCACTAATTGGTCATATTTTACTAAGAAATGGAGAGCAATGCAAGCTATTCCCCAAGGGAGATCAATCCTCATATTCTCCGGCTTATCTGCTCCTATTCGTAATTGCTAGTGATATGATGTTCATTATTAATTAGCAGACCTGCTGTGCTAATTTGGCATTGATTTAAGACATATTAGTTGTCTACAGTAAAATTGTGCAAAATCGGCCATCTTGACCACATCGGATGACTACGTCAGGTACCATTTTATTTTCTTCATTTTAGAAAAGAATTGGACAATGACATTAATGTATTGATGAGCGGTGATAAGGAGATGGACGTTGTGAATGTTTTAGTGCATTTTATACATATATTTCACAGTATTTTTTTCGTATTTACAAAAAGAACGTAACTAGTGTCTACACTGCAATGTTAATTTTATTTTTTGTGAGGTTTAACATCTAGGGTACGCATTGGTTTCATCGATTTTCAGTTACTATTATATGTTATCTACAATCTGTAAAAATTCCATCGTTTTTTGATGTGTTGATTTCTGTTGCTGAATTTTACAAAATTATGTGGCATGGGATACCGACCTAAAAAATTCGAAATTCTCTTATAACAGTAAAGATACATGCTATTTTAAGTGAATTTTAGTTTTATCTTTTTAATTTAATTATCATTCATAAGAATGCATTCAATATTGAACACATTTATGCATGTTTCACATTTTTATAATAACATTGAAGAGGTAAAATTTCAAAGACAGTTGTGAAATTTGAGTTATCTCCCTTTTCTCATAGTCTGTTTCACATTGTTATTTCAGATTGTTGATATTGAATTTGTTTACTATATAGTACATCATTGGATTTGATCACAGTATTTACGGTAAATAGTTATTCATCAATGTCATATCTGTAAATTTTAATTAACATTTGAAATGACACTTTTACTTGTGTAAATTTATGTAAGCTGGTTAAGTGGTCATTGTCTGATAGTCAAAATATTGAGTCTTAATACATAATTAGTGACAGTTCTGGCACTCAACTTGATTTCTTTATAAACACCATTTTCAGATACCCTTGTTTATCCTGTGGACTTTTTCTGATGTTCATGTGCATGTGAACATTTATACAGTTGTACAACTATATTAAGGTAAGTACGTGTACTATTAAAATGAATAATGTCATGTGTCTTCATATGTTATGTGTATGTGTTATGTCTATGTTTTGTGTTGTGTGTGTCTTGTCTTATTGTCTCACTAACATGTGTTCCATAAAAAATTCTTTCAAAACAGCCAGCATATAATTGGTAAATATAGTTTCATCATATTGTTTAAATGTTCACACACAAGTTGGTATTTGAAATATTTGAGAAGGGAGGAGGAAATATTAATGACATTCACAACGACATATGTCATATCCTGAAAATTAACAAGAAATTAGTGAATAAAAAAGCCCTGTATATCAAGATCAAAAGAGGATTATCAAAATTAAGAAAACTGAAAGGAAAAAAAACAACCGAATATAAAGAATTTGAAAAAAAAGAATTCAAAATTCCTATTGAAGAAAACCCCAATTCGAAAAAAAAGCCATCAATAGTGCATTCAACAACGGAGTCAAACATTACAATCACAAACCTACAAAAAAAAATCATTTCATTAAAAGAACAGCTTAGAGCTATCAAAAAACAGAGACTTAGTGAGAAAATAAAAAGAAAGGACGATATCATTAGAAACTTAAGAAGAAAAGTGTATATTAATGAGAAGAAACAGAGGAAGGAGACAATGAAGGAGAAGATTGAAAACCAAGGAAATGTATTTTTAGATAAAGGTGTTCAATGTAATATTTTTAAAACTGTATTGAAAGATTTGGAGAAGGAGTTAGATTTTTTATATTGTGAGAAAGAGGTTGGAGAGAAAGAGAAAGAGGGTGTGAAAGTTTTGAATTTTAGAGAGAGTACTAGAGGAAAACCTTATGATTTTAAACTAAGAGAAGTTATTTATACTTTAAGGTCACATAATGTCGGAATTAATCATATTAAGCCTGTTATTAATGCTGTTTTATCTCTTGTCAATTTTAAAATTTTAGATATTCCATGTAAAAGTACAAATTCTGTTTTAACAACAGAAATGGGTGTTTTAGGACAAAATCAGTTAAAAGAAAAGTTATCAAATTGTGAAAATATGACCATGTTGCCTGATGCCACAACCAAGAAGTGCAAACATTTTTATGGTGTAAAATTTTCTACAGATTCCGATATTTTTACTGCCGGTTTAAGAGAAGTCAGTGATGGCAAGGTCGATACGTATGTTTCTACAACAACAGATATTCTGAATGAAATTAGTGATGGACATTCTAGTGAAATTTTAAATAATGTAACTTGTTTTATGACAGACAGAAGTTTTACTGAAGAAAAAGTTAACAAAGTTTTAATGAATGAATGTACTGATTTTAATTGTAACAAAGATTTTTATTCTTTTAAGTGTTCTGTTCACCCACTTTTACAGTTTTCAGATGAATGTCTTAAAGAAATTTTAAAACTTGAAAAAGATTTTAATATCAATTTTCATAACTTGTTCTGTAAAGAATCCTATACTTTTTATCTTATTAGATGTGTGTCAAAATTATTTTTTAAAGATTGAACGGGTGACCCTCTTTTAGCAGCAAGTTTTATTAAAGACCAAGGTATTAGAAACATACCGATCATGAATGTAAGAGGGAATCGTTTTAATGTTTTGTTTTACAATGCTGCAGGTATTTATTTTTTAAGAAAGCATATTATTTTTATCTGTCTTCATCAAAAAGCACTTTAAATGTTGTTCAGAATATTATTTTATGTGCCCTTCAAAACAATTTTATTTTATGTATTTTAAAAGCTCTGGGCATTTTATGCAAAGCTTTTACAGAGCCTTACTGGAGAAAGACAGATGAGGTTGAACATGCTGTAACAATGGGTTCTATATATTGAAGAATGTTAGATTTTTTAGATTCATGTACAACAAATCCATATTTACTTTTAAAGAGAGAAATTTCACTGTTTTATGGTCCATCCTTACCATGTTCTGATGTGGAGGACATTTTGTATGAAAGTTTTAATGACGATATCACCTGTTCCATCATAAAGAAGATTTGTTCTCTTTTAAAGATTAAATGTGAAAAACTTTTTAGTTCTTTTTTACAACCATCGGTCAAGTTTTTTAATCCATCAGATGTTGTTTTAGAAAAATGTAGATCTTGTCCTACAAATAATATCTCTGTTGAAAGACTGATAGGTCAGTTGGACAAGAAAATGAATGATGTACCAACTTACGATGTTTTTAATCTTCAAAGTACTATTATATTTAATGACAACAAAACTAATGAATGGCTGAAAAGAAAAACATTGCAAGAGAAAGAAAAAGTTATTAATGATGTTAGAAAAAAAAACCAAGGAAATTATTTTTGTTAACAAGACCAAGAAAACACAATTGTTACAACAACATTTAAAGATCATTATAGACAAACAAGACTTTGTGAAAAAATTGATGATGCCGTTGATATATTGCACAATGATGGTATGTGGACATCTAAGGAGAGAGTGGACCTGAAAGTGGGGAAAATAAAGAAAAAATCAGAAAAAATGAGTGAAATTAAAAAACAAATTACATTATATAAGAACGTGTACGCACTTGATAAAAATCTTTAAAATTTCACAAAATTCAGTATAAAGGGACATCAGTTTAATATAGACAAACTTTTAGACAATTTGAAATTTCTCATTGAACATGTCAATCAGGACAAATCAGGGGGTGAACAATCTTTCAATCCCCAAAAATTAGTGTCCAAACTATTCTATCATGTGTGGACCAATGAGGAAGGAGAGAACATAGAATGGAATGGACAAATAATTGAGTACAAGAATGGAATATTTAAAGTAATTTACTGTTAAACTTCAAATGAACACTTATTTTAACTAAAACAAATACAAGTTAAAAAAAGGGTATGGTAAAAAGTTGCAGGATGTGGTACAAAATTTGCATGTTTATAACTACTTATAATCTAATAAGCATTACATAGGAAAACCACATTTAATGTATTAAGGTTTTATGCATCATAAAAACTTTATATTAATAACAGTCATTATGATGGTAAAAAATTTATATAATTAAAATATTTCTTTTATTAAGTAAAGTAATTTAGCAAAATAATAACCAATATAAAATCATCCAAAAAATAACCTCTTTCTATGTGTTTTGTGTTGTGTTGTCTGTGTTGATTTGTGTGTTTTGTTCTGATCATTATAAATTAGTATTTTTAAAATTTGTTTTTACAAGAGAATGTACTACATTGATGATGATAATTTATTATTATTACAGGTCCAGTATTGGCAAGACGATTGTGAAAGAGACGAAGATTTATATGAATTGACAGAGCAAGAATTCAAATCAGACTTAAGAGAAGGAAATTTATTCATAATAAGTAAGTGAAACAAACCTATAATGAATTGAATAAGTTTTTATATGCAACTTATCTAAATTACTTCTGTTTATTAAATATTGTAAAATAATTAATATTTCTTAAATAATTTTAGATAACACTGATCTAGACCACTGCTACGGCATACCTTGAAACAGACTATAAAGGTAGAGTGATCTTTTCCTTAAATTGAGTTGTCCTTCCTTTCAACCAAAAGTTTCATACATTGTATTTCTCTTTGGATTACCTCCCTTTGTGTTGAACTATTGTTTATTACACTTTTATAGTAAAATTAATTTCTGATCATTATGTTTATGAAAATGTTATTTTTAACATACCATCAACAAGTATTTGCACAATTATTGTTGAAAAACAAAGAAATATTATTTTGTTTCATATTTTTAAATTTTAGGTGGAATTGCTAGAGATAGTAAGCTTATTTGACAAAACTAAAATCACCTTGCAAAGTTTTATTTAGAACATACTGGATAAAATATTCAACGAGTTTGGAGGGCTTCAGTATGGATATAAGGTAGGCCTTTAGGTTATGTACTATGGTTTATTTTTTCAGGAATGGGAGTAGTGAGGGTCTTGAACTTGATAATCTGTTCGTACCAATTGTCTTATAATTTAACCCCCAATTCCCGTATATATTTATATAGAAAAATGTTTATGGACAGAGCTCATACTGTAGGTCTCTATCTCCCTTAGTTTATGTATGTTTTTTTTATATGAAGGAAACCATTTTCTAAAGCTTATTTGTAATGGAAAATAATTCAAATTACACACTTGATTCAACCGCATTTTACCTACAACGTTTCTTCCATATTTTACTGTTCAAATGTCAATGACTTTTGCTAGAGCAGTTAATGACTATTTTTTATTATTTTCTGTACCTCAATCTTTTTTTTCTTTGGTGATATATACCCTGTTTCTCAAGTTTGAAAATGGATAAGACAGGCTATGATTTCTTGAAAATATTGACTGTCAATTGAAAAACTGTAATTATCATTTGTTTGATATTTATTGGAAAGATATATTTCAACGTTTGGAACATTCATCACCATCTTTATTCTCTCCTTATTGTCCCTGTTTCTTATTATTTTATTTTATTTTTTGCTCTGTATCTTTGAATTTTTCCTTTTCTTTTTTTTTCTAAAAAAACCACCATTTTTCACATATATTTATATACCACAACTTGTTCAAATTATATCGTAACTATTCTAAGAAGTAATACATATATATATACTTTATATCAAAATATTGATTATATCTATCAAACAAATACTATAAATTTAATGTATATGTATACATTGCAACATATGTGTATATATATGTGCAATACTTATACTATGGTATGTGAATATGTGAAAGTTCAATAAAAAAATACTTCTCTATAAAAAATAGGAAGTTTAAAAATTATTTCAAAATTTGAGTTATTAGTCTCCGATACGTTTAATACATAATTGATATCTACATTTAAAATTTTTAGATAACTATCAACTATTTTGTTAATTAGGCATGTTTTGTCAATCAATATTCTACACCATGCAGCCTTCAAGGCCTTAAACTTCGATTCAATATCAACAACTCCTATACCGCCATCTTCTTGTCTTCCAATTACAGTATCTCTTTTTATTCTATCTCTTTTATTCCAAATGAAATTAAATATGCTCTTTTTCAGTTGTTTAATATACTCAGGGTCAGGCATAGGTAAAATAGAACCCACATAAAATTAAATTAAATTAAATACATAGATATAGCTAGTGAATTAACAATGCATGCTTTTCCAAATATAGTTAATTTTCTTTTTTTTTCCAGGACTCGAACAGTTTTTCCATATTTTGAAAAGAGTGTAAACAATTAAGTTCATAGCATTGATTTTTATTATGTCAAATATAAATACCCAAACATCTAACAGCATCATTGGTTACATCAATGCCGCTAATATTATTATATTTGTCTTTTAAACTACCAAGTAGTATACACTGCGGTTTTTTTATATTAGTTTTTGATCCAGCGTGTTTACAGAATTCTTCTACAGTTTTTATTGCAACATTTAAAGAAGAAATATTTTTCAAGGCTAACGTGACATCATCCGCATGTTGAATAGTTTTTAAATCGTCTACCATGTTTGATATATTTATTCGTTGAATTTCTGAATTTTGTTTTAATTTATAAGCCAATATTTCCGCAACAAAAAGATATAGAAGTGCTGAGATAGGACACCCTTGTCTTATACCTCTTTTCATTTTGCAAGTTTTAGAAATCCATCCATTGTTTTTAGCTCTAAAAATTGGATTTGTGTAAAGAATGTTGACCCATGAAATAAAATTTTCACCACAATTAAATTGTTTTAAAACTCGAAAAAGGAAATTCCACTCGACTGAATCGAATGTTTTTTCAAAATCTAAAAATAGCAATAAACCCTCATTATTGTTTTCCATGCAGTATTCATAGATGTCTAAAATTAATCTTGCATTTATGCCTATAAAGCGGCCTTTTATATACGCTGATTGTTCCTTGCTAATCAGTTTATCAATAACTGTTTGTAATTGTTTGGCAAGGACAAAGGCTAAAAATTTATAATCGGTATTTGTTAAACTTACTGGTCTGTAATTTTTAAGGCTATTTTTGTCCCCTTTCTTAAATAAAAGAGTTATAAGAGCTAACCGCTGTGAAAAGGATAGTTCCTTTTTATCGAAAATACTTAGTAAAACTTCATAAAAGAGTGGTCCAATTGTTTTCCAAAAACATTTATAAATTCAGCCGGTATACCGTCTAAGCCCGGGGATTTGTTATTTTTCAAATTATTGACTGCATCTGCGCATTCATCAATTGTAGGTAATGAGTCGCAAAATTCTTTTTCACTTTTGCTAAGTTTTGGACATTCCACGTCATTTAAATAAGCATTTATATCATCATTTTAAATAGATTTACTTGTATATAAGTTTTCATAAAAGTGACACATTTCCTCTATAATTTCGGCATTACTTGCTACAGTTTTGTTATCGGTTTTTATTTCTAATATTGTATTGTTAGCTTGATGTTTCTTTTCCAAACCTAAAAAGAATTTTGTATTTCGTTCACCTTCGGTAATCCATTTTGCTTTAGATCTAATCTGCGCTTCTTTAGCTATTTTATCGTACATGTAATCTAATTCCGTTTCAAGTTTTCTTTTTTCATTCATATCAATATCTCCGCTAGGTAAATTTTCTATATCATCTATCCTTTTCTCAATCAATTTTATTCTATATTTTACATGGTTTCTGGATTGTCTTGCGTTATTAATGGAATAATCACGAACCTTTATTTTAAAAGATTCCCATTTTGATATTAGATCTAATGAGTCATCTATGTTCTTGAATAAATCTAAGATTCCGCGTTTGTAGTCTTCGTTTTCTCAATTCAATTCTTTATTCACTCAAGACCAGTTCACTGGTATTTGAGGTTCAAAATTAGTATATACAAATGTACACGAATACAGTCAAGGATCACATGTACAGTAGAAGTAATATAATGACAAAAAGGTTAAAATCACAATACAATAGGTTGTTAAAGTTGGTTTTTGGAAGAACAGACTTTGAAAATTTTCTTTATAAAAATTGACAAGTTTTTTTAGTTTTTCTACATTAAAAGTATTCATGAGCTCGTTAAATTTTATAATATTTGGGTTTTCATAATATCTCTTGGGTAAAAACATTTTTCTGTCGTTTACAAAATGTGTACATTCTAAAACATAATGAAATTCATCCCCAATACTATTAGAATCACACATTGTACATTTTCTCAAATGTTTTTCAATATTATGCCATCTACCTGTTTCAATGGGGAATCGATGATTACATGTTCGTAATTTTGTAAACGTGATCCGTAGATCTGTAAAGGTAAAATCAACAAGTACTTTTCTAAATTGAGATTTGTTTTAAAAATTCTATAATTAATACATTTTGGTGAGTTATCTACTATACTTCTCCAATCTTGTACAAATTGATTTTGTAATATTTCTTTAACTATTGACTTAAGCCAGTTATAACTACATATTGTTTGATTTTCCCATATATAAGACAACCCGCACGAGTTGAGTATATCATGTATACATTTCATCCATGGATGTATAAAAGATCCATTTTTGTAACATCTATAAAAATAACAATAGATTACATTAGTGAGTTTACAATCGTGGGCTGTCAAAACTTTTGCCCAGTACATTATCATTTTAATTTTATCAAGGGTGACAATGGATACCTTCCAGTTTCTCCATACACCATACAATTTGGAGTACTAGATTTAAGATTAAGAATAAATTTCAAAAATTTTAAATGTACCTTTTCAATAATATCTAAATTTTCGTAACCCCACACTTCGCATGAGTAAAGTAAAATTGGGTTAATGACCTAGATTTTTCTAGATGCGAGATATTTAATTTCCAGTATCCTTTACCTCTCTCCAGATTACTAAAATGTAAATTACATTTTATTAACCTGTGGTCACTTAACTGCGTGTTTTTCTTATGCGTACCTGGTAATTTTCGAACAATATTTTTTACATAATCAATTGTATCAATCGCACAAAAATGTAATTTATTCTACTCTTCGGGGAATTTTCTGCATCACACCATGTATAACCATTTTTCGTTGGATTTTTTTCAGCCACACATCGACTAGGTCCAGCTTATTTGTTAGTTTACTTAACTTTTTACAGGATATGTCATTTTCTTAATTTAAATTGCAATTGAAGTCACCGCCGATGATAAGTTTGCTATCTTGTGGAGTATGGGAAGAAATAAATGTATTTAGCGAGTTAAAAAATGCTATTCTATCACTTTCTTTATTGGGAGCATATAAGTTAACAATAGTAAGTAAAGTTTCATCTATTTTAGCATTTACCAGAAGTTTCCTTCCATCATTTGACTTATGCACATTTAATATATCTATATTATATGGTGGCATATATCTGCCCCTTGTGTGCAAGTTATTTTTCTATCAAATATGTCTACATGCAAGATAAATATGTTGACATGCAAGATGATTATGTCGACATGCAGCATAACTATGTTGACATGCAAGAAAATTGCAATTAGATAAGAATTAAATACAAAATCTCAAATATCGCCCAACTGTGACATCCAAAATGCTAGATGCTACCTTTTTATGTCAACATGCAACTTATTTATGTTAACATGCAAGATAAATATGCTGACATGCAATTTATTTATGTCAACATGCAACTTATTTATGTCGACATGCAACTTAAATATGTCAACATGCAACTTACTTATGTTGACATTCGAGATAGATATGTTGACATGCAACTTGGTTATGTCTACATGCGAGATAAATATGTTGACATGAAACTTATAAGTTGCATGTCAACATAACTCTGTTGCATGTCGACATAAATATGTTGCATGTCAACATATTTATCTTTCATGTTAACATAACTAAGTTGCATGTCGACATAGATAAGTTGCATGTCGACATAAAGAAGTTGCATGTTAACATACGAGGGTTGTTCGGAAATAATTGAGACAACTCCAATATTTTTTTTTCTAATTGACGGATTATTGTGAAAATTGGCATAGACACTGATGAAACGCCACCAAATAATAAAAAAAAAAGTAATATTAAAAGAATATTTAATATTTTGTTTACGATAGTAGATAAACAAGTCGGTGGTCGGGGTACCCGGCGCAGCCATGAACTCGGAAATTTAACAGCTTAAACATCTACCTTATAAGTGTCCGTAGAATCACAGTTAACGATAAAAGAAATCAAATTAAATATGTCTATTTTGCTATTCTTTGCGACTAGCTTTTGATTAAGTTTCACTGATGTTCCAGTTGAAATACGGATATGGTACACATATATTTACCAAACAATAGAAATCTGACAACGACTTTACATTGAATTTTGACGTCAAGGCGGCGCATTGAAAACTGTCAAACAGGTGGACATCTCAAAAGAAGACCTTTTAAGGCCACGCTATGGCTAAAAAAACTATACGAGGAGTGGACAAGTATAGAGCTTCAGCTCATCATATTTTTTTTACTGATTGCTTAACTAGAATTAGGCCAAAGGATTAATTATCAAGTACTTTTGACACACTTTTGTCAACAGTTCTAAAATATATAAAAAAAAAAAAAATAACTGCGGGAGACATTCACAGTAATTAGACTTTTGGGTAAAAATAACTCGAGTTTTTCCCTAAAAGAACAAGAATGAGAGAAAATGTAAATGATGACTTCTTGAAATGAAAACAAAAGATGAGAAATAAAGAATAATTCTTATTTCCGTTCGTTTGTAAGCTGTTTAAAACACGGGAGCAATAAGAAGCGTTAAAATGACGCTGCGATAATAAGTTTGCGGTTGCGCCGGGTCACTGGACGAGGGCACGTTGGTCAGCTTACCAGGAATGATCTATTTATGCCATGGACAAGAAACTTTTCACATTGATAATCTTTATCCTTATCTACATTTTGGTGAAATTTCAAGAGTTTATCTTTTTCACTAAAAGAATGAGAGAAAATGTCTCATTAATTTCCGAACAACCCTCGTAAACAAGTTGCATATTGATATCAATAGGTAGCGTATCTAGCATCTTGGATGTCACATGTTGGGCGATATTTGAGATTTTTTTATAACTCTTATTTGATTGCAGTTTTCTTGCATGTCAACATAGTTATGTTGCATGTTAACATAACTATCTTGCATGTCAACATATTTATCTTGCATGTCGACATAATTGGTAGAAAAATAACTTGCACACTAGGGGCAGAGATAAGCCACTATAATATTATATTCCTTATTGAACAAAACGGAAACGCCTCTGCTAAAGGGGGAGTCGGAGAAAGCATGTGTTGCTTTTCCGTTCCATTTTCTATCATACAATTCTTCACGTTTCTCTATAAAATGTGTTTCTTGTAAAAGTGTAATATTAGTTTTATTATCTTCTAGCCATGAAAATTTTTTATCTCTTTTTTCTGACGAATTAAGACCTCTTACGTTCACTGATACTAAATCTAAATTTGCCATATTTCAAAATATTTGTTGACATAAAGAAAATAATGATAAAAAAAAATAAAAATAAAAGTAGTAATATACTTCGAATGCTATATGAAAAAATAGTAAGGGAAAAATATCAGCATCGTTACTGTTTGATGCATTTTTGTATACATATTAGTATTTCCTATAAAAATGCATTAATATTGTCGGACACATTGTTTTCAGAAAGTGTATTCTGAAATATAATATTACTGAAAAAAAAGAACATAGGTACTAAACTACTCCTTATTGGAAAGTAGATTATCATAATAATAGTCTATAATTGTATAAACGATTATATTGAGCGTATTAAACGTACACATACAATAGTTCTGAAAATTCTGAGGTCGGAAGCCAGATCCGAATACAGTTACCGTTCATCACCGGAGCTCTCTGTGTCCGGATTACACCCCGACACATCACTGTCCGACATAGCTCTGAGTTGTTCCAGCATCTGTACTATGGTACGCTGATTTGGTTGATCTTTGTTTTGTTTTTTTGTTTTTGTTTACGGTCAATTTTACCGGAGTCGCTGTGTTTTCTTTTTCTGACTTTTTTGCAATTTTTCTCATAAGTACGCCAAGTACGTTTTTTCCCGGCCAGTGATCCGGTTTTGTATTGCGGGTGCCGTCACGATCAAGGCCGGAGCCCCACTCGTTGTTATAGGTTGCTTCGACAAATGTCGTTGATTGCTTAGAGGTTACAAGCTTATCTCGGAAAACTGGTACTTGAACACACTTGTTTTCTAATATTTCCTCCATAACGGAAACCTTTGTGGACACCCACTGGTCATTGGATTTGAGGTTGCATTAACAATATTTCTGACCTTGCCTGTTAAACAACATATGTTCTTGTCGATTGTATAGCTGAATGTAGCAGTTAATTAAACAGTGATTAAAATTCAGAAATGTTTTGATTAAGAAATAACATTAGTCAATTT
Organism: Magallana gigas; assembly: GCF_963853765.1. Lineage (NCBI taxonomy): Eukaryota > Metazoa > Mollusca > Bivalvia > Ostreida > Ostreidae > Magallana > Magallana gigas. The sequence continues at coordinate 16,973,093 of NC_088858.1, read as the reverse complement.
TCAAACCATGGGATTTGAACTTCGTATCGTGCAGTTAGATGAGGAAACAATCAATAGTTTTAAGCTTACATTGATAATGCATCCGAACTTTCGGTAATTTAATGTATCTTGCATTTTACAGAGCAATTGTCGGAATAGTAATCGGCGGTCTTTTTGCCGTAGCGTCTTTGGTTGCCTGGATATGTAAATAATCTCTCTCTCTCTCTCTCTCTCTCTCTCTCTCTCTCTCTCTCTCTCTCTCTCTCTCTCTCTCTCTCTCTCTTTCGATCATTATGTATATTTCAGTAAGTTGTTCACTGTGTTAAACAAGTATATGTACATGTAGCATAATTTTTTTTTTAAAATAATACATTTCATTAAATTATTTGTTTTATTCAAAATTATATTTTTATATTCGGTTACAGATGGTAAACTTTCGAAGAAGGCTTCCGTGCAACCAGATGAACAGCGATCGGCTCGGTCGGACGAGCAACAATCCCCGTGAAATTGTTGACGTTCATATTATCATATATGAATAGATCTCAAAATTTAATGCATGTGTTTATAGTATATCCAAGAAATAAAATAAGTACTGTGTTTGAACTTATTTTTTTAACGCTAGAGAGGATGAATGATGACAGAAATTATAATGTGACGTAATTACAGGGAATATGATGTAATGTAACGATTATTTCAAAGATATTTTTTCAATATAATCTGCATGTATGAGAAATTAAAAACTATAATTTGTTCTCTCACGATTTTTTAACGATTTTATACATTTCCTACTGTCAAATAAAATATACAACATGACTACTTTGTATATTTTATTTGACAAAATGAAATATATCAGAAAGGACACTACTCTAAACATGTGTTTGATCCATATCAATTAGAAGCATGTTTTAAGGCATATTCTCTCGGCGATGCTCAAAGTAGCACTGTTATACACTAGTCTATGGAACGCCATAACTGCCTTATGTGGCTCTGTCATGTGAAGATGGTGCTTTATTATATTATGCTGTGGTTATTTCATGATGGTGCTTTATTATATGAAGATGGTGCTTTATTATATGAAGATGGTGCTTTTTTATATGAAGATGGTGCTTTATTATATGAAGGTGGTGCTTTATTATATGAAGATGGTGCTTTTTATGTGGAGGTGCCTTTTTATGTGAAAATGGTGCTTTATTATATGAAGATGGTGCTTTTTATGAGATGGTGCTTTTTTATATGATGGTGCTTTTTAATGTAAAGGTGGTTACTCGGAACTCCTCTTATTTTTGAATACTGATTTAACAATTTATTATCTCGAAATTTTGAATCTGCATTGCAATATGCAATCAAAATCCATTTAATAAAATAATGATTTTAATTTATTAATTATTTGTGTTTAAGCGAAGGTTATTCGATGAGGCATAAATGCCCTTGCAATCTGATTAAAATCAGATCTTTGATCCGCTCTTAATTTTGTTATTGTCACCGCCCTGCCGGTCTTCGTCATTGATGACCGTTCCATTTTAACCTTAGTGGCGAGTTGGAGGAAGAGTTCACATTCTGATTGGTTTCAAAACAAAACATTATTTTAAAAAAAAATAAATAAAGGAGCGGATTGGAATCTAGTTTTAAACAGATTGATGCCCAAGGTAATGGGATTTGACTTGAAGAGAAAATAAGGGAAAGTCACAGGGAAAGTCTACTATACTATATAATATAGCTCAAAGATGGTCCTTTTATAAGTGGTAAAGGCAAAAGTAAAATGTCAAGAAATACTATATTATTCAATTTATTATATTTGTAAATTCAGTTGAGATTAAGTCGTACAGTTTATCTCGTAACTTCAATACTTATGCTAAGAAAAAAAAGGAGAAACTAGCAATTGTGTATTAAATGGATCTTAATTGTATAAATGTTGTTCTAGTTTCAAAATTTCGAGATAATAAATGTTTAACTCAGTCTTCAAAAATAAAGTTCCGAGTGATCACCTTCACATTAAAAAGCACCATTACATAAAAAACACAATCTTCATATAAAAAAGGACCATCTATTCTGCCTGGTGCAGGCAGATAGCTAACCATGCACAACGCAAACAAAAGTCACACGGGTTTCATATTTTATTTTGTGTGGAATCGTTGCCGTCGTGTAATATATTGGTAAAAAACTATAACAAATAGAAATAACAAATTACTAAATAGGAAAATATAGAACCTTACTTCATATATACAAAAAATATGTAAATTACTTTAAAGACCATAATGGCGTGCCATACTTTTGAGAATGTTTTATCTGCATAATAAATTTCCATCTGTAAATATACTTCAAAAATACAATTAAATACTGACAAATTTAAGCAATAACTTCAATAAAAAAGATTTACTTAGTGGCTCGAGGCACGCATCTAACAAGATTGAAGACGATAGACAAAGTGAGAGAGGGCTGGTCAGTAAGGCTGACAGGAAGTGAGTGATTGACCAGATATAGTTAACTTGTACCCAAAAAAATTACCGGATATACTAAACTCAGAGTGGTTAACTTGTACAAAAATATTTCTGAAGAATTTTAAAATTTAACAATAGACAACACACCATCTTCATATAACAAAGCACCATCTTCACATAAAAAAGCACCATCTTCACATCAAAAGCACCATCTTCATATATATATAATAAAGCACCATCTCCATATATAATAAAGCACAATCTTCACATGAAATAACTGAAGTAGCGTTACAATTGGGTGTTGTACCAATATATATTCTGTACAAGCTTATCTTTTAAAAAGATTGGTGAGCTAGCGCTGTAGCCATCATCAAACACAAAACGAGATTTCTAAAACATTGGTTTAAAGAATGTGGGCGCTTAAGATGTAGATTCGGCAGGAATCTGGGCGCACAAGCAGAGTGAAAATTTCATCAATTAATTATGAATATTTTTCGAATTATAACCGTTATTTGGTTTCTGTTGGATGTGGAATGAGTGGAAAAATATTTGAAAATCAAAAGGTTTTATCATAATATGGGTCTAAATATAGCAACAGGATGCAATTCATGCAAAATCCTACTTATTTACAACTGTTTTAAAATGATTTTGTTGTCTCTGGGTCTTCTCTCCACAAATTTGAAACGTGTAAAGATAACATATTTCAACATTTAAAATGTCGCTTTTTAAAAAAAGATGGAGAGATGACCCAGAGATGACTAATTATGTACTTTTTTAAATTATTTTTTAAGGGATAAAAATCAAAGTCCATTGATATGACAGTGTTGTTTCAAACAGTACTTTATAGAGCACATATTGACAAGTCTCGCATGGCTCAGTGGTTTCGTCCTGGATTAGTGAATACATACTTTCAGTGTTTTGGGTTCAAATCCAACTGGTGGTCTTTTTTTTTTTTAATTAAACTTTTTTGTCTTATTAAATGTTTGTTATTATAACATGATGTTGAATTATAACATACCGGTATATTTTAATTTGTTATTATTGATTTCTAGATCTGCTGTATGAACACTATAAAAAAAATCTTTTCTTATTACTAGTTTTTTAGGATATACACAATTATAACTTCATTAAAATATGTTTGCATTAACATTTCCAACTAGTTATTGGTTTACCTCTCATTGCCATTTTTTGAAAGCTTTGTGAGTTTTTAATAACCAGAATAACCATGTACTTCGACTCTCAACATAATATATTTTTGTTGAAACCTGTACATAGCCTTTCGAGGTTATAGACATTTAAATCCCAATTGATTCGTGTCGAGGATTCCTGCAAACTTACCATCTTGTGCGCTCACTTTCTTTTTGAATCGACAAATTAACAATAGGAAGTCATTGTACTGGTGTGCTTGAATTGTGCTGGAGTGGGGTCTCAATTTAAAATTGTGAATCTAGAGTGGGCTTCACATCGGTAATGGCATAGCTCATATATTGTGTCTTAATCATTATGTATCTACTGTAATTTCGCTTTCGAGGTGAATCTTTTTAAGAATCGTTGGTACTGTTTTTTAGCAATCGTATCTTCTCGGGCCTTTCCGGCAAACTCGGAGGTTGTTTTCCGAACTTGAAAGGAATTTATAATAAGATAAAGCTAGCTATTTATTACAATATATAAAATAACTTTGCATTATATGACCCGCTACTGTTACTCTTTGACAGTTTACAATAAAACACAAAAAAACCCGAAATATAAATGGCACAGTTTATCTACAGTAGTACATTATTCCCAGAATCCCCTACTATGAAGTTGAGCATGCGTATTCCAGTGAAAAAGACTAACGTAGTTGCTAGCGCCCGAGAGCGCTAGCAATTAAAACGAAAAGCCTGAAATATACAATGAGAGTATGCCTTATAATATGCATAACATGATAATGATATAAACAACTGACACAACAATTACTCGATGTTCATAATTATAAGAGTTATCGCTCCTACATAAACAGTTTCTTCATCCAAGTAATTTTACACGTGCATATGCAACATTAGTAAATCAAATATTTATACATTTAGAGATATATCATACATATCCATCTCTATAATAACAACAATTTATAGATATTTTTAGGTAACAAAATATTGTAATACCTGATTGTGGATCAGGGTCCACTTCAAATACATGTAATAATTAATATTTACATCCACCAAGTATTATTCCCTCTATTTCTTACGGAAACCTAGTTAATTCATAGCTCTATAGAAACAGCCAGACTGAAATCTACACGCCCCGTTTATCGATTGGTCGAAATCTACAGCTGCTGAAACTGATAAGAAACTGACAGGACAGATATAGAGACACGCCCTGTTTATCGATTGGTCCAAACCTACAGCGATCTAGAAAAAATCACGGACTGCACGAAATAATCATGATGATGTCAGACTCAAAGTCTCACAGGAGACGTTTCTTTTAACTAACGTACTTACGTACATTGACAGTAATTTAGTGAATTTTACCAACTTTTCATTATCAATTAGCTAGAAGAAAGATGTTAATATAAACAATAAAATGCTTTCTTCGATGATTCATTCGGGTTATGAAGGTAGCGATCAATGCAAAAAAAATTTACATAACCCGCTAACGCGGGTTATGTATTTTTTCTGCAATGTCGCTACCTTCATATCCCGAATGAATCACCAAAGAAAGCATTTTATTGTTTAAATGACAACTGCTGTTAATCAAGTCAGGATCCTGATATGTGCGTATAGAACCCTATTTTTGATAAATAACAACAAATAATAATTTCATTATCTGCTTTCATGCACACTTTGCATTCTCACTGAATAGGGTTTATGTAAAGCTATAGACAATCAAAAATATTACGCTATTTAATTGGAATTTAACTGTGAATTAAAAAGTAAAAGAATTTACAGCATGAAGTCATGTCAGAAGTCGTATTGAGTTGTATATCATTATCTCTGACATATAATGTCCACCTCTCCTGAGCTCGACAAAAACTAGCCCCCCCCCCCCCCCCCCCCCGAAAACTACCTGCCACGCACCGCGGGAAAATTCTCCCAGCCAATCAACAACCAGAATTAAATATAGAACTGACCATTTACTAATTTTAACTTTAAAGGATAACACGTATAACACAACTTTTTAATATGAATAATTTTATTATTGTAATGATAAACGTAAATTTGTATAGCTGAAATAAAAAAATGCATAAAATATTAATATGTACAAAATTCATCACTATCACAAAACTACAGCATAATACATCGTATAATCAAGCACCATCTTTACATGAAATAGCCACATAGTCTGTGTCAAGCACGAGCTACTCGGTGAACGTTTTACCATTTGATAACGATCAACAGCATAATATGAAGATTTTCCTTGTTCCCTTAAAATACATGTACTAAATGATATTGATATCATTTTTATGTACATGTTGAATATGAAGCATACTACAAATATGCAGTATCAGCTGATCAGTTGCGAATAACGTTTTTGTTTTTTAACCCTCCCTACCCTTACCCCCTTTCAAAGTTATATGACTGTAAAAGCAGAGACATATTTATTTCTGTCCCTCAGGTAAAAGTAAACTGAATTTGACTTTAGTTCAGGAAATCATTCTGCGCTTCAAGAACGCACAGTACACAGGTATGGGTATGAGGCAGGTGGATAATGCATTAAACAGTGTTAAATCGAGTGACCATCAAGAATTCTACCTGTATATCAAACATGTTCAGTGGCGGAAGCAAATTGAAAGGGTGGGGGGCCACGGTTCCGACGTACTAGTAGGTAAATCATTATAAGGTTATGATAAATTCTCTATAAATAATTTTAATTAAAGAAATAAATAGAACTTTGAATTAACTTGGCTAAGTACGTGAAATAATATATTATCAATTAATAGAGAGAAAAAATGAAACTGTTATTGCTTGGATAACCATGACAAAGATTTTAAGAGTCAACTCGCAATGAGTTTTGATTTTGGCAATCAATACTGTCGCATGTTGGTCGTGAATTGTCCTGGGTACGAGATGATTGGGATACGAGTTCAGTAGAAACCTGACCGAAATTGACAGTCGGTGATGATGACAAACTCACAGGTTGAACTGAGCTGAATGCACGCAGTCCCACTTTTGCCTTTTGTTGGGTTTATTTTTGTTCTTTGATGTATATGCACATCAGTAAGTATGACTGTAAGTAAACATAACTGTCAAGTGGAGAATGAATGAAAACTGGTATTACGTTTGCATATTGGTACCTGGTAAATGTAAGAAAAAAAGCAACTGGGCTATTTATTCCTAGGATCCAAAGCCACAACTTTCTCAAAGACGGTCAACACATCTCTGCTTAACTTGTTACTTGGAAAAATTCCCATTAACAGACTCTAGATACCGAGCTAACGTACCTTGAACTAATTAAAAATTAAGTTGACACCAACTTGAACTTTCTTCAGTCAGAGCAGATTCTTCCAGTACAAACTACTTCACTATTTATGTCATTCAACAATTGACAGCTATTTTTATCAATTCATAAAAATGTTTTTTTTTGTGTGCATGTATTTTTTAACTTTTTCCCATAAATAATTTCTAAAATTTTCATGAAGAACACTATTGTAGAAGTGAATTGGATTCGTCGTCCGTAATCAAAGAAAGTTGTTGTCACATGCAGTTTCTAAGTATAATGAATAAACTTGATACCGCATTTGACCTATGAAATGAGCATCATGTCGTTTCCAATAGACCCCTTCACGGTAATTGCGGTTACTGCTCTCTTGCACTGGGCAAATTGATATACTTTACCGAAATTTTAGTAGGTAGATAATTAAATGACGTAATTGAAACAATTGACGTTACGTCATATTTCACCAAATTATGTCATTTTGCCCTGCAAAAGAGCAGTACTGCAGTTACTGTGAAGGGGTTAATAGTATGATTCATCAACATATTTCTTCAATATTAGTTAAAATAAAAGAAAAATAACCTTTGGAATATATATTTAAAAAATTTGATTGCTTTTATAGATGAATTGAAATAGTTCAGTTATTTTATTTAACCCAAAACAACATTAATCACTTAAACATAATGCAATACATATATCATTATTTTGTATGTTTATTAGTTAGGTTTTTTATTATTTTCAAAAAAGCGCTCTTCGACTTGAATGCTTACCTAATAAAACTTCACAAAGTCACAATATAATTTTAGCATGAAAAAACATCATCAAGGGTATATTTCACCAGAATATAAGTATGCAAGTAACAGATATTGTGATGTTATAATTAGGATTTTAGGCAATTTTAATGACTTTTATTAAAGTAATAGTTAACATGGATTTTATTAGTCTCTTGAGTAATTGTGTTATTTAAACCTTTGCAAACAGCTCAACTTGCATATACCAGTATACATTTGTATGTATAAAGACGAAAGGAGGAAACGTTTGTCCAGTGTCGGAAAGTTATTACAAAAATGAAGTCATTTTGGGTAAACTCATGCGATGAAAATCAACTATTAGAAACATTTGACTATTGAAAACATAATTATGATTATTGGAAACATATGACGCCACAATATACATGTAAAGCTTTAAGAAAATTTCATTTAAATTTGCAGATTAAAGGGAGCTGTATTTGGAATTCCAAGAGCTGAATTGATTACCATGTCCTCTGTTGATGATCCAGCCAATGCGGCAACCAACAGCTATAACTTGGATAACCAGAATCCTGAAGGCAATGATAGAGAGAGCGAAGATAATTTAAGTTCAGCTTCTTCAAAAGAGAAAAAAAAACACTCTTCCACAGTAACTGAGGAGTTAACAGATACCACAAGTACCAGTTGTGACAAGGTGATTGAAAAGTTTAAAACGAAGGGGAAAGTCTTGGACCATTTGACTATTCACAGAGTCTTTGACCAATGTGATAGGGACAGTCCAATTGCTCTTGAAGAGATTTCCTTGAGGACAAGTGACTGGAATGAACAAGTTCTATCACTACTTAAAATTAAAGTTGATCAAGGTGTCTATGAACCACATGATTTGTTTAACAGTGGATTTGTTAAATTTTTGATTAAACAACATGCTACAAAAATCAGCGGATTTATTGGATATACAGCTCGAAATGTAGAACATCAACTCTTGCTGAAGAAGTGTTTGACTCTAGCATTCACAGACATTGTGAAGGTGGATTGTTCAGAAATTGATGAAATACCTCTGCATAAAGTAATTGAGATGGAAAATGAGTTAAATTCCAGGAAGTGGACACAGAAGTTCTTGAAAACCCTGGGGAGCTTTGATTCAAAACATGAGTGTGCAGTGATTGACTTTTGTCAGAGGTATCGTATTATAGTATATAATTATAATATATAATATAATTATCTTGAAAGTCAAGAAGGGCCAAAAAAAAATGGGGTGAAAATAACCCTGTATTCAGTAATTGTTGATAATTAATTCCTATGCTTTGTACTATTGATATATAGAACTTTACTTTGTTTTACATAGCTTGAGAGTATGGATGAAGCAGTTTGTACAACAGCTATCTTGGATAGTCCAAAAACGTAAAAGAAGTATGCCAGAGGAAATTACTGAAGGAATGTTTCAAGAATTGTTTATTTTATTTGTGAAAATGTTTAAGACCCAAATAACGTAAGTATGATTTCCATTTAGTCATTTATTATGGTAATGCATATTTATAATATTAACTTTGATCTCTTTTTGCATTTTTGCATGTACTTGTATTTTTCGGGGCATATGTCGATGGGGGGCATAGGCTGGACTGCTCATTTTCAGACAAAATTTAGGAAAAATCCTTAGACTAGCCGATCTTTAAGCCAGTTTTTAGTCAAAGGTTAAGGTCAATATACAGCCCTTAGCAAGTTTTTTTTAATCCAAATATCATTTGTCAAAAAGCAAGTCCCTTTAATCCCTGCTGTACTTCAGTACATGTATCTCCATAAACTGGGGTTTGAAGTCATTTTTACAAAAGCTTGGACTTTATGTAGTTGTGTCAAACAGCAATGTGACAGGCCTGTCTATTTCATCGTTGGCCACTCAGCCATTGCTCTTTCAAATCAACAAGATTTGTCTATCATTTTGAGCTAAGACTATGCAATCTGTGCAATTATTTCACTTGAAAACAGCATCATTTTGAACTTGTTATGATGCAAGAAATAGTTACATTCTACTGAAAGTCCAGATAGATGGCTCTAGGCACGATTAGCATAGCATATGTTATAAAAAATTGTTTAAGGTGACATTTGGTCCTTTATATAATTCTATCAAGTCCAGTTTAACAGTGTCTAGGAATAACAGAGGTATCATCATGCATTTTTGTAGTGGATACCCAAATTTGTCGCCATATTTACTACATCTTGGAGCACAGATAGTATCCTCCACTCCAGATGCCCTAATATACTCGTCCTCCTGCAGAAATGTTGGAAAAGAAAATGCTATTGCAGTGATAAAGGTAAAACTTAAAGCAATATGAGCTATATGTTTTAGAATTTTATTTTGCTGCAAAAACCTGCTGGAATATTAAGTTTGCATGTACCGTAACTTAAACTTCTTTGATAAACAAGATTTAAACAAATCATTAATTTTTGTCATAAGAAAGATTTCTCTTTTAAAGAATACATGACAGATCAATTTTTGTACAGGACGACAATAATTCATTTTTGCTTCAATTAAGGATAATTAACGACTTTTTTGCACAAAATATGGCTGAGGCCTATTAAAAAAATTTGTGTGTTTAGGGTAAAACTGATGAAAAAATTAGGTAGGTAGGGATTTTTTTAATTTTATCATATTTTCTCTGCATGAATCCTAAGAATATTGTTTGTGTCATATTTAAAAACGGACTTTTTGATAGAAATAATATAAAATTCACAATCAGATAAAAACAGACATCTAAAAATGGTAGGATCGGGGCATTTTTGTAGGTTAGGTCGGGTTACCCTGAACACACAACTTTTTTTTTTTAGGCCTGACAAATATTTAAAACCGTAATATTTTTTTGTCATTTCAATAGAAAATAACATTTTCCTAAAAATAAATTTCAACATGAAATTTGCAGCTCATATTGCTTTAAGATTATTCAGATGACAAGGACATTATGTTACACCACATGGTCAGATGGCACAGTTGATCTACTTGCATGTATCTTAGGACATGTATATATATTTTTTTTCAACCAGTATAGTACATGTAGTATTTTATTTCAAAAATGTAATCAGTAAGGAGGCTGGATGGTCAACGAATTACCCATCAGTACCCATCAGATCTACTTTACAATGTCACATTGATTCATTCAGCAATAAACAATTATATAGTGAAGAGAAATCCCTAATATTTTAGCTTTGAAATTTGGTTTTCCTATATCTTTATATACAGAGCTCTCCTTTTAAAGGAGGTTAGTGTAGTCAAAAATTCGCAACAACCATTCAGCCCTCTTAATAACTTGGACTCAGTGTTTATTGGGTGAACGTTTTTTCATGAAAGGGGCTCTTGGCTTCAACACTCTAATCTACTTTTTCTAAAACATGAACGTTACACAAATCTCCACTTTTCTGTTATCTTTTTACAACTCAATCAGCTGGATAATCATGCTATAGAGGAGTAAAACTTTATAAGTTTTCTTTTGATATTGATTTTTAACCGGATTTTCCAACGGAAAAATCCGGTTATTAAAATGGTGAAAATGGCGGGCGGGCGGGCGGCTGCCAAAAGGGTACCCTCATTGTACGAATAACTCCTACTACAGTTTTCAAGATAGGAAGTTGTTCTTTTGCAGATCAATTGTACATATATCAGAGGTGTGCATACTGCTAGGATTTTGATTTCCGATAATTTATCGAAAAAATACCAGCTTTTGAACTTAGTCATTTTTTGGCAAAATATTGCATATAGGGAACCCTCATTGTACGGATAACTCCTCCTACAGTTCTCAAGATAGGAAATTGTTCTTTTGCAGATCAATTGTACATATATCAGAGGTGTGCATATTGCTAGGATTTTGATTTCCGATAATTTATGAAAAAAATACCAGCTTTTGAACATTGGCAAAATATTGCATATAGGGTACCCTCATTGTACGGATAAGTCCTCCTACAGTTCTCAAGATAGGAAGTTTTTCTATAGCAGATCAATTGTACATATATCAGAGGTGTGCATATTGCTAGGATTTTGATTTCCGATAATTTATGAAAAAAATACCAGCTTTTGAACTTAGTCATTTTTTGGCAAAATGTTGCATATACATGTAGGGTACTCCATTTCACTGGACTGACATGGATTATGGATACAGATTACATAAAAGAAAACCCGGTTTGCTGTCACATTGACAGCTTTTCACTTGTTATACAGATAAATAAGGAATGCAGAAAATATGAAACAGATGAGGGATATGGAGAGCAAAGAAATATAGGGAAAAGGTTAAAATTGGACCAGAACATGAGCCACATTCCTTCAGAACTTAAGGCAAAACACATAGGAGAAATGTTGGCCCTTTTGCCTTCCTCAGTCTTTGGAACTCGTGGGATTTATGGATTCTTGGTCCAGGGCACAAAGGTAAATATTGAGGAGGTGTGCTGTTTTATAATATGCATAATTAAATGTTCAAATTTCAGATATTTTTGGGGTGTATAGGAAACACCTTGTCCATTTAATCCATATGTCTGTCCGTCTGTCTGTCAAGCTGTGCAGTCACGTCAGGTTCATATTTTTATCATGAAGAACATAGTTCTTACAAAGATTGCTTATGACCAGAGGTTGTGTCATGATTTTGACCCAAAGTCATCTTGACAAGTTCAAGGTCACTGGAAGGAAACGTGCATAATTTGTGTCCAATCCATATCTAATTTTGGAGAAATATTGGAAGTTCTTACTTCAAACAAAGACTGCTTTGGCTGGGGTTTAGAGATATTACCGGTAGTCTGTTACATCAGCCATTTATTAAACTCCCTTCAAAGGAGTGAGGGCATATTGCTTTGCTGCTGTCTGTCGGTTGTTGGTCCACCAACAGGTTCCGTTCAAATCGCAGAGGTTGCATACACTGAAATGAAATTTGGTATAGAGATTTATCATAAGAATTTCTTGGTCAAGTTTGCCTATATATAGTTATGGGTACGATCAAGCAATTTTTGACAGAGTTATGCCCCTTGGACTTAAAACATTCCAATTATTTGCGGTTTCCATTTATTTTCTTTGTAGGGGTTGCACATACTGAAATGAAATTTGGTATACAGATTTATCATAAGATTATCTAGGTCAAGTTATGTTTTGGGTACAATCGAGCTATTTTTGACAGAGTTATGCCCCTGTGACTTTGAAAAATTTCTATTATTTGCTTTCCATTCATTACTGTAGATTCCTTATTTTACAAGAGTTCTTTATCCACAATTCAACGGTTTTCCATCAAATCGCGAGAACATAAAATTGCGAATGCCAAAATATTATCATAGTTTCATGGTGTTTACATATGTCTGAAAATTAAAAGCGAGATATTAAAATTTGCGAGACGGGCCTCTTGCGATTTTACGCGAATATTGATTCCTCACGTTTAATTAGGAATTTACAGTATTCTATATGAGTTAAACAAATTTATTACTGATATATCATAAAAACATGTTTTTGCCAAAGTTGTGATGTAGAAGATTTGTGTAACCTTCTGAAAGGTTCTAGCTTAGACTTGTCATACTTTTAAATAGGTTGATGAATTTCAGATAGCACTGGTAGTTGACCCCTGTTATATAGTGCCTTTTCCCCCTAGCCATCTTTCCCCCCGGAAAAATGGCTATATAGCAGTTCTTCCCCCCGGAAAAATGGCTATATAGCAGTTTTTCCCCCCGGGAAAGCTGACTATATAGTGGGCTTTCCCCCTTTTTATAGCCAGATTACCCCCACGGAAAACCTACTATATAGTGGATTTTCCCCCTTTTTTACATTCCGGCCATGTATATGGCGGATCATTCGTGGCAATAATTTGCAATAATTGATATGATATTAATTTCTCATAAAAAAGGATAATTATGGCATTTATTAATACATAGAATAAAATACATGGTTTTTCAACCCCAAATATGAACTAAGGCATGCGCCTTCATAACATGCATGTGTCATCATCGTTTATTTTACCTGTTCTCACCCCTTTTTGGAACACCGTTTACACGGATTTCATAATACCTCGAATCTTTTTTCATCTAATCGATGCTTATCTACAGTTTTGACTTCGGCGTTATGAACACGTGAGAACACATTTGAGTGAAAATACGCCGGTTTGGAAATTTAATTTTCCAATGTATTACCATCAATGTATAAGCTTCTCCCAGGGAACTAACTGACCAATCTTAACTTAATTTTGTAGAGGAATGGAATAAAAAGTGGAAATGTATTACTCCCTTCGTCCAAAAGGATATCAATTTTAAATTAATACCGTTAGAATTGACGATCTTAAAAACAATTATATATTTCTTCTTCTAAATATCAAACGGGAGACAGGATGTAATGATATGATGAGAAACTGAAATGTTTTAGTTTTACTTTGATTGATGGGGTTCTAAATCATGCTTAAGGGGTATTTTAATTATGTATTAAAAGCATGTGTAAAGTTAGTGTTTACCATTTCGTTTTAAAGTTACGCATATTCATATTTTTAAGCACATTTCTACGAAACACGAGATATTATGATGTAAACATTTCAAAAAACAATGAAATGTCTTCACAACCAGAACAATGTCGGTATCTTTCCTGGTACTTTGGAAAATGTGAAATGGAGCATGAACTAACTTTATGTTTATATTGTCACTCACTATTTGCTAATTTTTTTCACTTTTAAGTTTGCAACGTGATTTATAAATATACAATTTCGAAAACGATGCTATATAAATCAAGATGTACGATTCAATTACCTAAAAAAAAATTATACTATTTGTTTCATATTTTTGCAATAAAGATTTACTTGTGTACCATATTATTTCTTCGAACATTTAAACAAGGGAAATTAAAAAAACATAACAAAAAACAACCAACACATATATTGTAATGAGTTGACTTTTTTAGCTCACCTGAGCTGAAAGCTCAAGTGAGCTATTCTGATCACATTTTGTCCGTCGTCCGTCCGTCCGTCCGTCCGTCCGTCCGTCTGTCCGTCTGTCCGTCTGTAAACTTTTTACATTTTGAACTTCTTCTCTAAAACCGCTTATCCAATTTCAACCAAATTTGGCACAAAGCATCCTTATGGGAGGGCGAATATAAATTGCAGAAATAAAAGTCCGATCTGTATTCAAAGCGGAGAAAACCTTGAAACTGTAGAAAAAGGGGGGTGCATTTTTAAAAATCTTCTTCTCAAGAACTACCGAGTTAATCTTAACGTAATTTAGCATAAATCATCCTTAGGGAAAGGAAAATATAAATTGCAAAACTTATAGGCGATTTCTGTTCCAAATTTGAGATAATTGCGAAAATACTTATAAAGAATGGCTCGTTATTCCATATATCGTAGACTGGCAATTCATTGCGATAGACTGGTCTTATGACAGGCATCGCCAGTCTACCGCATCTCGAAAACGAGGTTCTTTGTTTGAAGCTGGCAGTTTGTTGTGCAACAGTTCACGTGCGAATATAATCTATGAAACATGGAAATAACCTTGGTGCCGATTATTGTGAAGTAAATTGAGGTTAAATATTTCAACGCGTTGTCATTTTCACTTGTGATGTTGGTTTTAGTTTGTTTTCATTTTTTCGTTTCATTTTGCTTTTTAACTTGGGAAACAATCGCCTTGTATTTGGAACATAGACTTCGGTAAATGTTTACCTGCGAAAATGATTAAATCTGATGCATTAACAACGTACTAAAGTGCATTTCCCTCTGTTTTTATTGTTTATTGATTAATTTTCTAATTGTTCCAACAAGGATCAAACAAGTGTGTTGGTGTTAGCTTGTTCGGATTTTCGTTTCGTTTTCATTATTTACGCTTTTAAACCTGGAAACTATCGTCTACAGGTATTTCGTGATTTTTACGTATCAATTCAAACAGATACTTCGGTAAATCAAACAGTTAACTGTTTACCTGCGCAAATTAAGCAAAATCTGATGTAGGGGTACTGAAATACAATAGCCGCGTTTCGAGTTCATCCGGAACAACGTTTTTCACCCCTGCGAATGTGTTCGGAATGTTTTCTTTATCGTTGTTAAGTATGTAATAAATCTAGAGGTGCTCGAATGAAAGTTCACAAGACTTCACCGAGATTTGTTCAGTTCCTGTGAATTTTCGAGCGGAAGTATAAGTGTTCGGATAATATTCTCAAAATACGTAAGTACTCGTCGATTTTCTTATCATATCCTACTTGGATTTATGCTAAAACATCAACATCTTTTAAGATGTATGTCTTATTTCACCATCTAGCGGTTTTTTAAATTAAACGATGATATTCAGAACAGAGTTATCGTTAGTTAAAACCACGTGAAGAGTGGTTGATAATATAAACATTGGGCTGCTTAATAAAATCATAGCCATGTTTGGTGCTTGTGGTGTGCAATACCATGTTTTTTTTTAAATAATGGGTGAATGTTTTGCATAAAAACTTAGTATATCGAGCCATTTTCAATGAACATTCTGCATAAAATAGTACAGTCTGTTTCACTATTGATGTTATTACTAGGTCAGGCGCGGATCGAAATGTAATTCTTAGGGGGGATCTCTATTACGCATGTTAATTGTCGCAACAGCAGAAAAAACCCTTTTTTTTGGTATTGTTACATTTATTTCTAGAACACATTTTATCCACCAATTAATGAAGATAAAGTTTAAAATAAATAAACCTCTAGAATTTATATTTGACTACAAGTACCTAGATTCTTTAAAATAGACTATAAACACGAGGCATATTTTTACTGCGGAACTGAAAGGGTCAAATAAAACCACGTGATCTAAAATTTGAATGACAATAACATTCGCAGGGGTGTTTTTATTCGTTGTTTAATCACGCCAGGTCAAGAATGTTCAGCAAGTAAACTTCCGGTTTTACGGCGTCTCATAACTATGACAGAACGAATTCATTTTTACGGGTTTCAAGTACCAGATCTAAAGAAGTATCTGCAAGACAGGGGTATAAGTTGCCGTATAGGCAAGAAAATAGACCTTGTGCGCTTGTGTGAGCTTGCAGAGGAACTTCGTCTTGAGGTAATCGTTCGTTCACTGAAGCCTGATTAAAAGCTAATTTTGACATTCGTTGTCAGAGCGACGAAAATGATAGTACCTATCATACATTTTATAAATAATTCAAATTCATATTTTTCATGGATGTTTTGTGGTGTATTATAACTGGGTTAAACACATATTCATTCTGTGCAATGATGGCTTTATGTTTTGACATCTGCAAATGACGAAGAAGAGTACTCTGTGTTTGATGCAAGGCGCAGGACGGTGGCAGTGGGGAACGACAAAATTATTTTAGATCCTGTAAATGCCGTGACCGAGTGGTAAGACTTTCATTTTCACACTTTCTATAAAATTGTTTCTATTGACCATGTTGACAAAGCTTTTTAGTATTTATACATCAAACTAAACAATATTGGGTTAACACACACTTAAACCCACTTGAGTTTTCACAAAGTGAACTGAGCTTTTCAAAGCATTGGATATTTAAATACTATCTATATAGTGTATACTACTTTTGCAGGAGTAAGGATCTGGCCAGTGTACCAGACTTTGAATCGTGTGATGTGCTGGTATACTTAATGAGATGGTGTGGGTGGACTCACGAACGACTAAGACTTTATAAGCAGGATAATGGGTATCGTTTACACATGGCTTGCCATATTGATGATGTCAAGGCTGCCTATCATCTCCATCAGGAATATATATACTTGAGGGCAACCTGCATGCCTGAGACCAGACAAAATGCCCAGCCTTATGATGTCTGGATCTTGGCAAACAAGACAACTGGGGAAATTTTGTCAGGCGGATGCACTTGTGTGGCGTAAGTATATTCCAGATTGAGGTAACCTTATGTTACAGGGTTGTCTCTAAGACCCATGGAATTTCCTTCCCTATACTGACATAATACCCCAATTATTCTGGTATTCCCATTCACCCTCCTGCTAGGTGAGGAGCCCCAGACACCCTTCTTCTTTTTTAAATGTTCCCTGCCATTTCAATTGTAAAGGGACAACCCTGCATTTCATTCATGGTATTCTCTGTTTCCACGAAAGCATCTCACAAAACTGATACAGTATAGAGAGGAATTTGTAGTCACATTCTTATTATTGAATAATTCAGGTTCATATTGCATGTATTTAGTAATAATTTACAAATGAAAAATAATTTAATTCTTATATATTTTTTTTCAGGGACAATGGAACTTGCAAGCACTGTGTTGCTTTTATATTCTCCTTATCAAGTTTTTGTGAGAGACACAGAGACCGAGGAACAGAAGTAGACACCGACATGCAGTGTATCTGGGATAAACCTAGAAAGAAATCCAATCCCCAGAAGATCTCGGACATTGATATGAGGGTGGACCAGACGCATCCCCAACCAACATCCGCAACTACTGACTCATACAACCCGATCGTTCCCATTCAAGGTCCCATGGCCAACCATGAGAGGGACTTCTATGAATTATGTAGAGGTACAGGGGCGCTTCTGTTACAGACACTGTATGATGAGTCTTTTGTAAGTGATGATGATGATGATGATGATAATGTTGTACTTCCATCAATGTCAGATGCCTGCAAGAATATGCTACCCCCTTATGACATTTTTTCTGTAACTGAAAAATTGAAGAATATTTTTGATAAGAAAATAATTACTGAAATTGAAGATCAAACTAAAGGGCAGGATGAAAATCAAGAATGGTATGAACAAAGAATCGGTAGAATTACTGCATCACATTTTTCATCAGTTTTACATTTTAGATTTACTGAAAATGAAGAGAACTATATTTCAAAAATGATTATGAGGAAAACTTCTAAAGCATCTGTACCTTCTATGGCATTTGGCAAGCTACATGAACCAGTTGCTAGACAGCTATATTTTGATAATTATAAAAAGCAGCACAAACACGCAGAGATTAAGTTATGTGGTTTATATGTAGACTCAGATTATCCATTTTTAGGGGCTTCCCCAGATGGTGTCATTAAGTGCAAGTGTTGTGGTGAAGGATTACTTGAGATAAAATGTTCCTTCTTGTATCAAAATAAAATGCCCAAAGATGCTTGTATTGATGACCATTATCATGTTGTCTTAGATGAAAATGAAAATATAAGACTGAAATTTGATTCTCCATGGTATGTACAAATTCAAGGCCAGCTAGGTGTGTGCCAAAAACAGTGGTGTGATTTTGTATTTTACACTAAAAAGGGCTTTATTGTTGATCGTATATATTTTGATGAACTCGTCTTTCAGAGAATTGTTGAAAAATCTCAGATGTTTTTTGAGAAATACCTCTTTAGAGCACTAAGAAAATTGTAAAAATAATTATATCTCAGCAGGAATGTGTTTTTAATGTCTTGCACATACCGGTAAGTTTTCAACTCTTGTAAGAATGAGACATGTACAATTTTCTTAGATTTTATTTGATTATCATTCAAGAAATTTATGTTACTTGTTACATTGAAGTCCTATTACATGTATTTTATATAAGAAGTGAACACAATAAAAAATATTTCTGAACACAGGTGTCATCTATAAGTAAAGTAAAACATTCCACCATGGGACATCAGTTCCTTACTTTTTGACCAAAGGCTTTTGAAGATTACAAAGAAATGCACATATGACAAGCATTTGATCAGCAAGGGGTTTTAAATTTGTTGGCATGGTATTGGACAGCATATGAAATGTTTTTAATCTTCCTATAGCCCTCTCTACATGGATGCGGAATTTTGCAATGTTCCTTGTTCTTAGAATTTCAGAGGCAGACAGATATTTACCTTTACCCCAGGAACACTTCCTTGTGAATGGGGGTATTATAAGTTTAGCTCTGCGATGAAGCAAAAGATCCCTAATCAAAAACCCTCTGTCTGCCATTATCTCATCTCCAGGTTGTATGTTGTCCAGGAATCCACTTTCCTTAGTGATGTACCTATCAGAAACATTGCCTCCCCACAAATTTGATATAAATGAAAATGCACCAGAAGGTGACACACCAACCAATGCTTTATAAGTATTATGATGTTTATAAGAGCTAAATGTCTGAGACTGAGCAGTTGGATTTCTTGGTTTCTTAATGAAAAATTCAGTACAGTCAATAATACAATTTACATTTGGAAACTTAGCTCTGAAAGATGAAGGCATGAATTTTTTCAATACATTTCTGGAAGGCCATTTTAATAAAGGTTTAAAGATTGTAAACATGAAATTGATCCAGGTGGTGAAGACTTGAGAAACTCTGGAGGTGGATACGCCAAATAAATCTGCCATGACAAATGTAGTCAAAGCTAGTCGCAATCTGACTAGAGTTAAAACAAACTCCTGAAATCTGCTGAGCTTCCTTTTTGGGCCTGACTTTGCATTTAGACTGTCTTTCTGATATTTTTTCTTTGCAGCACTCCCTTGTCCTGACCAATACTTCAATGTTGGTGAAGCCTTTTCCAAGATATCTTAATAGAGAGGAAAATTATTTATAAGAAAATGTTACCTTATTATAGAACATTAGATTATGATTAAGTTTTGTGATATATTAAATAATAAACTATGATCAACTTTTTTTTCATGTTGTAAAAAAAAAAAAATAAGTATTAACATTTTAATATCACTGAATTTATTGTGCACCAGTCCATACCATATACACCATTTAGGATTGTCTTCGATGGTAGTCCAGTATACATTTGTACATTTTTGTCATCTTTCACAACTTTGTTGACAAAAAGTTCTCTCATGAGTTTCTCGGGATCCTCAAGTTTGGTTGATTTCTCCTCCAGAACCTTGATATCTGCAGTAGTGAGTGTTGTTTGGATTCCTATATCTCTGGTTGACATGTCATTACTGCAAAAGCTGCCACTGATGTAACAGTGGTCCATTTCTACATGAGTACCTGCAGTATATTTTCAATGTAAGTTTTTGTGTAATAAGCTTACCTCTATTTAAAAAGCCAGAATCTAAAAAAAAATGTTATTTTTTCAAATCAAAATTTTCACCTGTGACAGAAAGAGATCCAACTGTTGGACACTCATGATCAGTCACTTCAATTTCTTGATTAACTGGCCAACTTCCATTCAATTCTCCACTGACTCCAGCAACAAACAATGAATTATCATTATTAATCTGTGATTGCTGAAAAATAATAATACTTAAATGAAAAATAAATGAAATCATGCTTTCAAAAGTACATTTTAAATAATCAGAAATACTAGTATTTTCATTGATCTACAATGAAAAATATTTGAGCACAAGTTTTGCTACTTAATTTATATCAGCAAATAATCTTACATACAAGTACACTTTCACTGGCAGCCGGGGAATCCACTCGGGGAGGAACTGAGATATCAAACTGAGTGTCTTTTACCATACACTGTTCTCTCTTAGATATTGAAGTTGTTGAACGCATCTAAATATAACAAATTATAAGCAATAAAGACTAGCATGTGTGTCTCTAAATTGTAAATACTCAACAACTTATTAAAATGTTCAAAGCTCAAACAGTTCTCAATTTTGTGTTTAATCCTACAATATATCATAAATAATTAGCATTTTCCATCTAATTTGAGGTTTTTAGACTATATATCTTGATATTAACACAAGACACTCGATATACATCCATGAAATTGATCGATGAATCATGATACCAACGTTTGGATGTTTTAGCAATCAAAACCAAAACAAACCTTCAGACTTTCCTTAAAATTATTATATGCAAAGAGCTCTGGGTATGGATGATTTTCTGTTGGTCTGCCTTCCTTAAAATGAAGAGAGCATACTCTGTGGTTTCTCTTTGGCTCGTAATTTTCTCTTCTCAAGAGGTCCAGCCAGCGTTTTCTTAGTGCAGGCGCTTTTTTCTGGGTTGGAAAGGGGTAAAATCTTACATCTTTCATGTAACCATATCTTCCTCTTTTTCTCTCATCAGAATTACATCCCTCCGCAACACAAAAATAGGATTTTGTTTCAGACGACATTTAGTAACTATTGTAAACAACTTTTACCGGAAGTACGCCTGCTGAACATTTTCTGTAAATCACGTGATCGATGCGATAAAAAGCAAATAAAAACGGACGTTCCGGATGAACTCGAAACGTGTGTATTCCTTCTATCGGTAATTCGGCATTTTCTTTTGATATCGCTGACGGAAATATGTAGGTATATACATGTATATATATATGATTCATTTCGAAAAAATAAATTGTGTTCTTTATTTGTTATAGTGCATGTTTCTTGTGTTTAATTGTTTACAATTTCTATTTACTAACCATATTTGAGTGTTAAGCTTCGAATTATAAGCAAGATACAAAGATTTGCTCACAATTCTATGTTTGTACACAGATCTTAAAAACTAAAGATTAAAAAAGTAAAAAAATTGTCAATATTTATTAAGAAAATGTTCAAAGTCTGTTCTCCCAGAAACCAACTTTAACAACTTATTGTATTGTAAACTTAATCTTTTTAGCTCACCTGAGGGTGGGGCCACAATGGGGGGGGGGGGGGGTTGGAAGTTTTACATAGGAATATATACAGTATATCTTTAAAAATCTTCTTCTCAGAAACTAATCAGCCAGGAAAGCTGACACTTGTGTGGATGCATCCTCAGGTAGTGTAGATTCATAGTTATGAAAATCATGACCCCCTGGGATAGGGTGGGGCCACAATGGGGGATCGAAGTTTTACATAGGAATATATACAGTATATCTTTAAAAATCTGCTTCTCAGAAACAAATCAGCCAGAAAAGCTGACACTTGTGTGGATGCATCCTCAGGTAGTGTAAATTCAAAGTTGTGAAAATCATTACCCCCGGGGGTAGGGTGGGGCCACAATGGGGGATCGAAGTTTAACATATGAATATATAGAGTAAATCTTTAAAAATCTGCTTCTCAGAAACTAATCAGCCGGCAAAGCTGAAACTTGTGTGGAAGCATCCTCAGGTAGTGTAGATTCAAAGTTGTGAAAATAATAACCCCTGGGGGTAGGTTGGGGCCACAATGGGGGATCGAAGTTTAACATATGATTATATAGAGTAAATCTTTAAAAATCTTCTTCTCAGAAACTAATTAGCCAGGAAAGCTGGCACTTGTGTGGAAGCATCCTCAAGTAGTGTAGATTCAAATTTGTGAAAATCATGACCCCTGGGGATAGGTTTGGGCCACAATGGGAGGTCGATATTTTACATAGGAATAAACAGAGTAAATATTTAAAAATCTTCTTCTCAAAAACTAATCAGCCAGGAAAGCTGAAACTTGTGTGAAAGCATCCTCAGGTTGTGTAGATTCAATCATGATCCTCAGGGGTAGGGTGGGGCCACAATGGGGGGTCAAAGTTTAACAAAGGAATATATAGGGTAAATCTTTAAAAATCTTCTCAGAAACTAATCAGCCAGATGATTCTTTATAATTATTAAGACTTTGGCCCCAGGACAATTCTTTGGCCTCACGAGAAGGTTCAGAGTTTGATGTACGTTTATATCCGATGTATAAACTATTGTTAAGGATCTTTTTGAGAACTGCAATACTCAACATATGACATGACTATAAAATCATCCTGTCAGAAAGGGGACTAATGATTATAAACATAAGAATATCCAGGGGAAAATGGATTTTATTTATACAGGATCTACATGTATTATTGTACATTGTCCAGATAGTTTGTATTATGACTCCATTAAGCTGATTTTATCATACCTATTGTTCCTCAGGTGAGCGATGTGGCCCATGGGCCTCTTGTTAAATATAAGCTTGTTCTTCTAATCAACTAACAAGTAAAAAAGTCGTATATGCGCTTAGGTTGGTTATTTATTTTTGATTTTCGGTTTCTCCTTTTATTTATCTAATTATTTATTATATCATTAGTCATCTTATGAATTGATTAAATGTTTTGAAGAATAATGAATTTTACCCGCGTACCTTTTTAAAAAAATTGTTCGTAAATTAAAAAAATAAGATTTTGATAAAGAAATATATGAGTGATTGTGTATTTTTAAATGATGTTTTTACTTTTAAATGACTGTAACAATAGGTTCATGTGGTCATCTATAGTTTTTGAGATATGGGGCCCTAAAAAATACATATTCTTTATACATGTAATTGGATTTCAAACAACGGGCTAGAAAACAACAAAGGCTCCTACCCTGCATGGGGGCTTAAATTTTCGGTGTCATCTACTAGTGGTATACCACTATCACTGTGACAATATGGTTAATTGGTCATCTCTAGAATTTGAGATTCGGGTCCCCACTTATAGAACACTATTCAATCATTATAACGGGGTTTTAATCATCGGGACCTGAAACATCAAGGGCCCCTACCCTGAGAGCTGAAATTTTCAGAGTCATCTTCAAGTGGTAAACCACTGCCACTATAAAAATATGGTGATATAGTCATATCTAGTTTATGAGACATTGGACCCTAAAGAATATGCACTATAATTATTATAATAGGATTTTAAAAATCGGGCTCTGGAACATCGGAAATAAAATTTCTCTAAAACAGAGGTTTAGCCTGGATGAAATTTTCATAAACAGACAAACAGTCTGATAAATTCATCAAGAAATTCTTAAAACATTCTCGTTTAATACAATTTCAGAACACAGAATTATGCATATAAGTGTATAACTTGTAAAAAAAATTTCATTAAATTACCTAAATTAAGTTCTATGTGTAATTTCATTACACACATGTTCAACTTTCACCATTGTCTATAAAAATAATAAATCGGCAACACGAAACTTAACCTGTACAGATGAATGCAGATATACATGTATGCAACCTGGGAGTGTAGAAACATTGATTTTAATCCTTACTGGATTTCCATAAATATTTTTTATAAAATCTGAACCAAAAAAGTGAGGGAGAAACCCTACTATGGGGGAAAAGCTACTATATAGTAGCTTTTCCCCCCGGGGGAAAGGCTACTATATAGTAGGTTTTCCGGGGGGAAAAGCTACTATGGGGGAAAAACTGCTATACAACACCCCTATTGATTTTAAGTTCAAAAGGTCAATTTCATATCCATGTCATCTACCCATAATGTATACTGCCTAAAATAAGGCTTGTGCACCCTATAAAGTTTGTGCAAAGGAGGAGGACATAAGTGTTTCACAAACATATCTTGTTCATTTTATTTTAAATTTCGTTTGATTTTTGATAGATTACACTGGCATCTTTGGAGGCTGATGAGGAATATCTCGAGAATTTATCACAAGGTGTTATTCCTGAAAAAGACTGTTGTGCCAAAGTTAAATACAGCGAAGAGTGTAATATTTTGACCTTGGAGGGAAGATTAGCATTGATTCCAACACTTCTTGATATGACAGCATTGTTACACTATCTATGTGAAGGCAAGACATAAGTGTAATAAATGTGCATGAAAGGAAGCACTTCACATACATACATGAACTGCATACTTGCAGAATGTCAAAGATCTCATTTAATGTGTTCTGCAATACAGATGTACATTGTGTGTGTGTTTTTATGGAAGATGTTGTTTGCATATGCTTGCTGATTCTATTGCCGTCCAAGGTATTCTATGACTGAAAAATTCAACAGTCTATCGATTGATCTCATTGTATTATGATGTAAAATTGTTCAAATAAATTATAACGCTGTGTTTAATACTTTGTCTTCGTGAGCTTTGTCTGTATGGCAGTTTTCAGTCAGTGGCGTAGCGCCCTTTACGCAAAAACGCAAATGAATACACAAAATTTTGCAAAGCATAGGTCTTATGATTTGAGTTTCCTATTGTTTGCACGTAAACAGATCGTATTGAGACTCCACTGAGTTATAATCTGCATATTTAGTATTCAGTTCTCGTCGTAAACCATGCAATGAGTACGATTCCGGAAAATACCGTCATTCCATACTTTACATTAATTCATACTTTTTATGCATCCGGTTTTGAGTTTACTACGTAAGAAATCTAAATATAAAAAGTATGTCCGTACAAAGCAATTTAAAATCGTTTTTAAAAGCACAACAGTTACACAATGAAGGCAAAGACGATTACGAGTCTTTCATGTTATTGGCTTAAAGAATGATCAACAATAAACTTATTAAAATGAGATAAACACCTTTTAACTCATTTCAAGTTTAAATATTCATACTAAAATCTGAAAACACATCAAGTTTTGAGTGTCTGTCCGTAATTGTATTCTGTCAGTCTATACTTACATGTAATTTAAAGTCAGCGGTCGGGTGATTAAAATTTTGACAAAGTCACAATACATTGTGATAAACTTGATCAAAAATTTGTCACTGATTTAGGTAAGTATGTTACGGTTTGAATAATAGATCTGTTTCAAAACGCCTATTATCTTTAGTCATATGCAGTTGGTTTCCGCTGGGGTATCAGTGTTTCATATATAATTACACATTCTTTTAAAATTCAACATTTCACTTACACATACAGTATGTAAAATTGTAACATTTTGAGACAATATCTCATCAACAAAAGCCTGTAAATCTAAAAGCTAAAACCAAAAATCCAAGAGCATCGGGGGTCTTGAAATTTTAAAGAAAATATTCGAAGAGTACCAGGTAAATAATGTTTGTCTCGGAATTTAGCAACTTTTGTTCATATTTATTGGAATCATAATACTTAAAAAATGTCATATTTTTAAGGCTGTTTTGTCATTCAAATAACATAAAATCCATGAGCCATTGTTTATTCATGTTTCCAGGGGGACAGTGGTAAATAAATCTTAATATTTTTGTTATTTTGGGAAGAATTTTAGCTTAGAAAACAGAATGTCAATTATGTTCTCCTTCGTTTCACTCATCCGAACATAAAGTATTTCTATTCTAAGTATTTTATAAGTAACAACAACACAGGTGTTAGAGTGAGTTAGCTATCGACCAGTTATTCGCCGCAATATACAATCGGCACGCGACTTTAATAGCGATGAACTGGAATTAGGCCCAATAATTGTATATTTCTAAATAAATCTACAAAATACAATGTAAGTTTTAAATATAAATACATATCAAGTAAACTTCATCGTACGAACATGTACCTATAAACAAAAACAAAAAAAATCGTGTTCGAAAGGGTTGATTGCTCTTCGATGGCCTGTCTATACCTGTTCTATATCGGTTCTATATATACTACAGCCAAACAACTACTTGTGTAACTGCGCTTAAAGAAGTAGTCCGTAAAATATACAACTTACAGAAATTTATTTAAATGCTCCTTCGAATGATTGTCCCTTATTTTTTTATTTTAAGTGCAGATGAATAATTGGGCATTGTATGTAGACAAGGCACTGACGTATTTAGAGCCATGCCCCCCCCCCCTTTTACCCCCACATTGTGATTGACATTTTTAAAAAATTAGTAGAACTACAGAAAATCACTTTTTGTTGTTATTCATCGATCTATTTATATAAGTATAGCTGGAATAGCTCGAAAAAGTGATTTAAAACTCCAAAACCTGTGGGACTCTGGGGCTTTGCTCCCTGGGGCCCCCATCAGGGCCGCCTTTACGCGGCCTTTTGCCCCCCCCCCCCTTAGTTGTTAAGGAAACGCTTTTCATTTCGGTGACTTGATATTATTCTCTTACTCAATATTTTATTTTTGCGTTATTTTCATTTGGAAATGTATCCATACCTACAATTGTTAGACTCGTCGATAATTCCAACTGAGAGCCCAGTCTTGAAACATAGGCAGTGATAGATGATGTCTTCCAACATCGAATAACGCCAAAATAAAACACAGACTGTTCCAATTAATCAGCACCCACTGCACTTAATTGTACAAAAAAGGCATTTTATCTAAGGTTCTTTTTATTTTTGTAACGCGTCTTATTCTTCGTGCACAGAGCCATTCTCCAACAGAGCCTTTAACGTTGCGTTTCAAATGCGGCTTTTTTGCATGTCTACCGACTATATACATGTATTTTGAACTTGCGCTCGCCCAGGTTTAAAATGTTTAAAATTAACATTCTCAATAATTTATATGTTTCATGTGCGAAATTTGCCAGGAATGATAGTGATTGGATAATATTACTTTAAGATTTATCTCATGCAGTATATAACAATTTTTTCGCTCATTTATCAAAGGGGTACTGTATACACAGCTGATGCAGGGTTATTTTTGCCCCGTTGTTCTATCGCCTGTCTACGTTTGCAAATGGTTTGGCTTGGTCTTGAATTCGCCCGGACACAATTAATGATAGACACAGGCACTCTTTTTACGTACAACAGTAATAAAACTTGTTTTGAATTCGATAGTTTTATATCGCCCGCTGACAACGAGTGGGAAAGAATTTTCCTGACGTTGCAGTTCTTTTCAAATGTTCAGTTTAGGCAGTGTTTTAAATCAAGAATTCGAATTTCTGGTAGTGAAAAATCATTTTTGGATATCAGAAATTTGAATTCTTGACATCAAAAAATCATGATATCAGAAAATACCTAAAAAATATCAAAACGGCGCCCCATACATCGGGTGGGGGTGGGGGGGGGGGGGGGGGTCCTAATTATATCGTTCGGGTTCGGGATTCGAGACAGCGCAAAAAAGGAAAATGCTTGCAGAAGGTATGTCTTTTGAATGCCAATAAATGAATGATACACAACCTCAATGTCAACCTTGCTTCATTTATATACTGAAACAGAGTCATGGATAAGCCACAGGAGTATTTCTATTTTTACGACTAGAACATAGTAGATTTTGCGTGTGAATTTACATACATGTAAGGAATGCCAGCATGTGACTTTCACTCTGACTGTCCACAGGTACAGGTGCTTGTCACGGACCTTTTTTTCTTCGTACTACGACCACCTATTTGCTATTTAATACACACTTTTTGTCTTCTTCCTATGTGACAACCCACTTGAGTATTTTATGGCATAGTGATAGCCACTATAGTCACATTACAGTAAGAAGACCAAAAGTTCGTGACGTTCCCCAAGGACCCAATCTTGCAATAATTGTATTCAGCGCGTCGGCACACCCGCACTTCAATCTCATCACTTTAATTCCAAGTAAAATCTTTTCAAACAAAATCTGTTGCGTCGACACGCCAAATACAATTAGCCCCTCATCTCAGCGAGATTTGTCGAGACTGAAATATTTTGACAGACTTCTCTTTGGAGATGTCTATCAAAATTTTTCAGTCTCAACAAATCTCACTGAGATTATTAAGGACAGTCTGACATCAGTTAATTGCAACATTTAAATGGGTAGAGGATATTGGAGCGAAAGAGACTGAGTTCTATAACCTCTTCATAAATTTGCAATCCCCCATAAACCAAGCATACTTGACTAATATGTGTCAAATTTAAAAAATATTATGTATACATGTACCTGTTCTTCCCTTCAAACTATTCATTATATACGGCTACTGTAAGTTCTTTAAATCTATAAAAATTGGATATACTGACAACAAATAAATGTTATTGTTATCACTATTAATAAATGTTTGATATACAGCTACGATTTTCTTTTTCTTTCAGATGTAGACCAACAAAAGAGTCACATAAGTCAGTGTTTCCAGGAATATCAAAAGGAACTTGACTGTCGCCATGATAAACATGAACGATTAGTGAAATTAAGTCGGGATGTCACCATTGAAAGCAAAAGAGCTATTTTCCTTATGCAAAGGAGTTCTGGGTGAGGTAATTTTACACAAAGGTTTGCTATTTATTTCTAATTTTCTGGGTACATTCTTTTTCCATCATGATTTCATCAAATATTTCAGTCCTTATTGAATATAATTTAACTGCTACTTTCCTATTTATATCTATAATTTCAATTCAATTTCAATTTCTTTATTAACCAATTAAGGGCCCTCATTTAAAATAACACATCTTTAGAGTGATAACAACAACTTTGTTTTCCAACCTTAATAACAATTGTTATCAAAAGAATGAAGCATAAATTTTCATTCCTTATTCCCAACATATGAAATCGTTGGTTTTTTCCCTGAACAGAAAAAAACATTTTTATTTACTGGTAGTGTCATTATTTATTACTTTCTGGTCAGATTTGAATTGAACAAAATTTAATACTAGCTAGTACAACTCAATCAGTGTTTGAAAGAAGTTTGTTCTCCCAAACTAAAAATGTTGATTTGATGAATGTAAACAATTTTCCTTTAATTTGACTTTTTATGGATTGCTTTTTTCATCAATGATGTAAGATCATTAAATGTATAAATACATTTTTGATATACACACATAGGTCCAATAAAAGTGATGAAGTGCTTGACCAAGCATGGCAGAAAATAACAGGCATTCAGCAACAGAAATTTTTACCAATGGCAAAGGAGCTTCATGGGGAGGACCCACATCAGTTTCTACGAGCCTACTCAGCAGGTAAGTAGATACATGTACAATGTAACTTTTATTCCTATCTGGGCTGCCTCCTTCTCTAACTCAAAGACCTACCACTTTCTTGTAAAATGTACATAGAGTTCAGTGCATAGTGATAAATGAATTCTGTAAGCCATAATTTGCTGAAGTTGAGTTTTACTGTATGTGTTTTGAGGTTTTTCATGGTAATACATGTACTATATGCAGATTATTACAATGTATAATGTACATTTATATTGAAAAAAAAAAGTTATTATACAGGTCTTCAGGAATACATAGAAGCTGTATCATTTTACCACTACCTCAAAAGCAAGACCCTTGTCAGCTTGGAACAAGTTCAGTCAGATTTAACCTTTACAGTGCAATCTGATGACACTGAACCTCCCCAAGAGAAGACGATCATTGTGCATGTTCCTCCCTCAGAGTACATGCTGGGTCTAGCCGACCTTACAGGTGAACTGATGAGATTTGCAATCAATAGTGTTGGTTCAGGGAATTTTGACTGTCCAAACGATGTGTGTGCTTACCTGCGTCGGATGTTGGGAGGGTTCGAATCCCTGGGTCAGGTGTCCAGAGAAATGAACCGTAAGGTCTACACACTGAGGCAGAGTTTGCAAAAGGTAGAGGCAGCGTGCTACACACTACAGATAAGGGGGTCGGAGATCCCTAAACACATGCTCAAGGATGTCTTCAGGTCAGTTCCAGGGGCAGAATCATCTTATATGGAAGAGCGAGACCTTGATGAATGAATGATTATAAATTTGTTTCCATTTTAATGCATTTTTCATTATGAGAATACTGGTACAACATTCAACCACTTATGTCATGTCCATTGCAAAAATAAATACATGAACCTGATTACATTTAAGTCTCTGACTTTGACTTGCAATTACTGGTACTTAATGAGGTCCAAACCAATCCTTTTTGCAGCAGATTTTTTCTGGTATTGTTACCAACACCACCATGCAGAAACTTTTGATGCATTCTGCATGATTATGCCGCCCATTAAAAACCCAAGGGTCATAACTTCACAATTTAGGTAGAGGGCTTTATGAAAATCATAAACATACATTCAATTTATTCTTATTCTAGAGATGCTTCAAACCAAAAATGGTAACAATTGGCTTTGTAGTTTTCAAGAAGTCAAGAATGTATAATTGTTCATGGGACAATGCACAATGACCAATGGCTATAGGTTACATGAATGACTCAAGTGACCTAAAGAGGCATATTGCTTTGCACTTGTTGGTTGAAAAAGCATTATCCAATAAGAGGTCAGAAATCAGACTTGGTACAAACTTTGCACTCCTTAATAGTGGACTTCTATTGATTTTAAGGTCGCAAAATCAAAGGTCTATAGGTTCAAACTACTTATGACATGGCATGATATTCAATCATTTTCGTTTAAACTTTTTGCATGCCTCATAAACAAGTTGATCCTCTTCAATATTACCACAATGGGACTTATTTTGTCTCTAAACATTGACAATTATAGCAATGCTTGTACACATGTCCTTTTTAAAGGACTTATTTTTAGGACTGTTAACCAACTTCCAAGATGTACACATGTACTCTTCGAAGAACTAATTTGTAGGACAACCAACTTCCAAGAAAAAATTCTTCTTTCTGAAAACAAACAGATTTAAATCATACTACATGTATGATGTAAATGTTAATAGGCATTTGTTTATTATCAATTTTTTTCTTAAATATGGCTGTAAAGCACCTCTGGTGGAATTTATTTACACATATAATTTGAAGTTTTGGAGAAATGACTTACAAAATTTAAATGAATGCATTTTCAGAAAAGCTGGGGATCAAAATTCAGAAATCCCATCATAACTTAGCTATATGTATTATTGGAGGAAAAATCTAACTGCACATGATATGTTTCAATTATTAATGCATGTATATCAAAATATTTCAGATCAACCAAAAAACAACATGGAATGCGTCAAAATTTATTTATTTTTATGTGTCGATAACAAAAAATCACATATGCAATATATGCCCATATATGATTTAACAAGGAATATACTTTTACTAAAAGAGTTTGCATATGATTTACCAGTTGAAATACTTAAACTGAAATTATTCCAAATACAATACTTTGTATAATTATCTGGATAACAACAAGTAAATGTATTAATTACATGAATATTGAAAGACCATGTTTATTTATAAATTACAAATAGTTTTGCCAAGGTCTAAATATAATAAATGTTGGAATCGTTTTCTTTCCTAATAAAATTAGAAACATTGTGGTAAAAAAAAGTTCACAAATATGGAAAAGTACAACATAATGTATTTTTTTCAACAGCTGCCCACAATGGACTACGATATAGAACATACCAGTATATTACTAACCCATCAAAAAATGTATGACATCTATAGCATCAAGTGAAAGGTTAATATTAAGATTTCAATGAAATTTAATTATTTGTACTCAGAGGCATATTCATAAAATATTCCACTGTAGTGAGATCTCTGCAATCACTAATGAAATTAATATAACATTTTCTCTTTATTTAACGAAAGATTGAAAATGTAAAGAACACATTAGGACAAAAACATGATTAGAGGTACATGTATTTTGCACTATAATCAGTAGACTCAAACTGATATGTTACAATGGACTAGGTAGAACTCATTGTGCCTCAATTTTCATTGGTCTTATAGGTACCCCATCACCCACTAATTTTCATCCTCTAATAATGAAACAGTCTTTAAGTTAAATCTTTCAAGCAAATTCTCTTTACATGTATTATGTTCCCACATACCTAAGAAAACTGACTGTCTTAGAAAAGTCTACAGAAATTGTTAATCAAGCACTTCAAATGAAACCAAACTGAAAGACTAGAACTTAACCAACTTTTTACTACAGCAGCAACAAAAGAAATCATAAACAAATCCACTCTTTTTAAAATAATGTTAAAGCTTAAGCACCACAAAATGTATCCTGGAATTCATAAATAACTAAATATGTACAGAACTACACACAAATTAATAAGGTTATGGCACTAGTACCCTATATGTACAGTGCAAAGAATAATGCTATTTAATACATGTGGTATGTTAAATGTAAAATTGGATCAATAAATGCTCTGGAATGTATATTATAAATAATCATATAATATAGAGTATTCTATTTCAGGAACACATCAAGATCTAAATAAATTCATCAGTTGTTTAAAATAAAACAAACCCAGAATTTATACTCTAAAACATGTACCATGTTTTTAAATTGTTAAAGAAAACGCCCATTAAAATTTATCAAAAATCTCATCAATTAATGACATGCATTTCTAAGCTGATACTGAAAAGTTTTGCTTGTATGAGGTTAGGGGAGAAATTCATAATTTTATATTTCAGCGTAAGGCTGAGTACTGATTCAGTGAAATGATGTTTTGTAAAGAAAGAACTCGAGAAGGAATAAAACACTATGTGATAAAACAGAAATTCAGCAATCCTGTCTACATACCAATAATCAGTATTGGTTGTAATTTTACAACATTAATCTACTGATTGAACTTGACAACAACTGCCTCATAAAATTGTACATGTATTATGTATTTCAATCTGTAGGCACTCAATCATCAAGTTTTACAAAAGTTGTAGAAAAATTTTGTCCTTATTTGTTCAAGTAAACAGTTTCGTAAGATTAAAAAAGTACCGGTGTCAACAAGTTCAAGAAGCATTCACGGCATAAAACTATAGTTTGGTACTGGTAATAACTAAATACTAGTAACCAAACCTATAGCAAAATAAAATGGCAATGCAACAATGATCACATAGCTACAGTGAACATGTATTAATGTATTCAACGTCAGAAACAGAGTAAAGCACATGCCAAGACACTGAAATTCCTGACTCTGCATGTCCCCTGTATTTTAAGTTGTGCTGTGTTTGCCCGTTTCAAACAAACCCCTTTTAAAAAATGGTTCATAATCACACAAATCCTGCTTGGTGAGATGTTTACACTTAGCAGGATGAAGATCACAGCTTGGTGCCTGCAAAAATATGGACAATAGACCCCTCAGGTAAACCTGCAATATAGAAAAAATAGAGAATGTATTGAACAGTGTCTCTCTTTGGGCTCTATATCTCTCCTCTCTCCCTGAGATTGACAGATAAATTATGTAAAGCAAACAAAAGCATTAATGTGCTATATACATGTTCAAAGTTTACAAGTACCTCTAGAAGTTTTCTCCTCTCTGCAACAACTTTATCAGAGCGACT
This sequence comes from Magallana gigas, assembly GCF_963853765.1. Classification (NCBI taxonomy): domain Eukaryota; kingdom Metazoa; phylum Mollusca; class Bivalvia; order Ostreida; family Ostreidae; genus Magallana; species Magallana gigas. The sequence goes on along the minus strand of NC_088858.1, from coordinate 16,938,992 downwards.
AAACAAAAGCTTTCTGGGTGGAAAGGTTAAGTGGGACACCTATAAGAAAGTTATAAAGAATTTGATTGATTTCAAACTGATGAAAGCAAAGAAAACAAGTAATTCCCATTTCTCTGATGAAATCTATTTCATTGAAGTTAATGAAATGACAGCAAAGCCTCTTACTTCTGGAAATTTCTTTTTCATATCCTGATGGAGTTGTCGAAATTTACTATATCGCCTGTATATGCTCCAAACATCTTCTCCAATAGCAATCTGTACATAAAGATCAATGTGCATAGATCCTCATATAAGACTATCATTTAGAGGGATATTAAAATGCAGGAACATGTATTTTATAATATAAATTCTTATCAAGGTAAAACACTGATTTTACCTTAACTTCATACTCAAAGTGAGCATCTGATCCGTAACCATGGAGACGGTAGGTTGGAATGCCTATTCTGATTCGAAATGATTCTAGAAAGCTACCAGAATAGGACCCTGGCCCTGACTGTAATATAATTCAACTTAATTCAGTCTGACAGTTTTTATGTGGAAAGTGGAAAAGTATCTTACGGCCGATGTTGAAAATATTTAAAGAAAAGAAATTCTGATATCTGAAGTTGCGTGATACAATTTTACAGGCCTAAAACTCACCATTGAACTAGAACTCCTTGTTCTGGAGAGATGGTCTGTGGAGGATCCATTTGAAGGAGACTGAAGTAATTTAAAATAATTATTATAAAGTCAATAACTATAAGTAACATGTAATATTACTATGACAATTGTATATATTGTATGTATTATCATTAGGAGAGGAACTTGTAAATTGTAAGAACTTGTTTCCAATCCTTTTATGTAATTTACACAATAAAATATGTTCAAATCACTGAAGTAAAAAAAGAAATTGAAATGTTTCAAAAAATTAAAATATACATGTAAATCACACTCTTACATACACCATGGTATAGAAATATATATTCTAGTGCACCAAAATACATTAACAAAATCATGTATTTTACATGAATATCAATTATTTTCTTGACTATGTTTGCTTCAATGAATTTAAAAACCATAACCTACCAATCCTGTTCCATAAGGATTAGACCGAGTTTGTAGAGACGTCATGGAAGAATGCCTGCATAGTCAAAATTGAAAATCTTAAAGAGACATGGAAACTGCAAATTTTCAAATTTGTGAATATTGCTTTTTCTGTGTCTGTATATAATGACCAACTTTTTAAATTCTAGTGAAGCATTTCATGTGGCTAAAAGTGTAATTGATAAAAAAAAAAAAATTTGATTTTGATAAAGTCCAATCGACAAGTAATACAAATGTACATTATCGCAAGCCCAGACCATGTGATTTAGCCCTAATTTTAAAATTCTAACTATAATATTCTAGAGATCTGAATACAATGTTACAGAATTACATGCATATAACCTAAATTCAAATTTGACATTTCTTGTGTACACGCGTGCATGAATAACATTTTCAAACCTGGATAATTCTTGGGTTGACTCATATTTTGCCCTGAGCTGTTTAAGTTCTCTGCTGTGCTGCTCTTTCAGTGTCTGAATTTCTAAATCTCGCTCAAATTTTTCTTTCTCTCGCTCTTGTTTCCTCAGATTTTCTCTCTGCCGTTTTTCTTCAAACATCCGTCTTTTCACTTCCTGTTCTACCAGAGCATTGATCCTTGTTTGGAAAAAAGAGTGTATCGTAAATGAAACAAAGGTTTACAAAAACTATCTTTGATAAAAATATGTCATACAAGAAGTCATTATTCATGAAAAATCCGTGCATGCCCTTTAATTTCACTGACTTCCACAATGTAAACAAAACAGAAAATGGTTTGGGAGCATGCTGCAATGATAAAAGGAGAAAAAAGAGAATTCCTTCCATACACATTCATTCATTGCCGGTAGTTGACAACCAGGATGCGATTTGAATTTATATTGTTGAATTTTTTAGAATTTGTGAGGAGTCATATTTTGTTTTAAGACACATCATTGCTCTCCAAGGACAATCAAATTTGCTAAGTTTCTAATTATTTTTATATCAACATCTGGTTGTACTTTCCAATGCTCAATACAGAAGAAAAATTATCTGTTATTTACCAGTAAATGAAACAAGTTGAAATGAAATGGTACACTATGTAATAAAACTGGTCATCTAAATCTAGAATATCATAATTTTTTAAAAATAAGAATTGCATTGAAGAAAGGGCATATAGATTTTTGTATCTGCTTTAAAAAATGAAGAACATTTAGAAGACATGCATTGTACATATATTCCATACGTTGACTTTTGCATGACCCCAACATGCTGTCAAAAATAATTTACCCATTGAAGATACCCCTATGAAATCCCAACCAAGATTTGTGCTCTAAAACCAAACTTACACATATTCATGCCAATTTATTCTGTTTGTCAAGTGAAAAATAGAATTAAAATGGAATCACAGACGGAGGAAAAATATGATAAAAAGCATTTCATAGAAATGTATACAAACAATATGAAAGATAATCAAATAGTGCTTTTCAAAGGCTTACAAAAGCAATCAGTAGATTGTAATAGTGTACCGGTACTTCGGCTCACCTTTCTTGATTCTCCAGTTCCTGAAGCTTGAGCCGCTCAAACTCAATTCTGTCCAGCTCAGAATTTTTCTGCTCATCAAACAACTTCCACTTATCTTCCAGTTCTTGTTCTGTCATCTCCAGCTTAGCTTTCAGATCTTCCATCTCCTGAAAAGAAAACAATGCACATGTTTACTGAACTACATATGTCTAGAAACAATTAAGGCTATTTATTTACTTCATCAGAAGAGAAAATTGAGCATGTAGAGCAGATTTTATGAACACAAAAATAATCTTATAAATCATTTATAATTCAAATAATGTAAAAAGATACTGAAAGTAATAATTCTTTAAAGTAGTCATGAACAACTTTTTTCCAATTGACCATGCAAACAAGAGTGGTTCCCCTTACCTTCAGTTTACTCTGCAATGTGGGATCTTCAATCTCATCTAAGACTTCAGATGATTTCTGTGCCAGTAACCTATAAAAATAACAATTACTGGTATTACACACTAAATTTGCTAACATTATTGCTTACTATAAACTACATGTAAAGTACATGTACAGTACATGTATGCCTCGACTCATGCACATAAAAAATGCACTGTTCCAGAACTGAAAAATCAACTTTTTTAACATTACATATGTAATTTATGATAATCCATGAATAGGGATACCTGTTTCTCTGTGATTCAATGTCTCTCAGCTGATCTTGGAGATTCTGCTCCACTTGTGCAATTCTTGCTTCAAGCTCTGTATGCGAGTCTTCTTGCATTTTCTTGCTGGAAGCCATATTCTCCTGTAGTGATCTTTTCCTCTGCTCAATCTCACTTAATCTGTGTTCTTTTCCTTCACAAAAGTTTTGTAAGGCAGATTCAAGTTTTTCTACCTCATGTTCACAGTGTGACACTTCTCTTTTCAATTTCAATGTAGAATACTCTTTTTCTTGTAATGTTGAGTGCAATTGCTTTAAATTTCCATCCTTTAACACAACAACTTGGTCCCTTTTTAATCCCAACTCTCTAAGCACCTCATTTTTATTTTCCTCAAACCTCTCCATTTCTTTTTCAATTTGGTCCAAGAGCAACTTTTCTTTGTGAGAAGTAATTTCTTCCTCCTCTTTGAGTAATTCTCTAGCTTTCTCCAATTCATCTTGTTCTTCCAGAAGTTTGTGTCTCTCTTCATCATCTTGGCACTGGGCCAACTTTTTCCTCACTTCTTCCTCATGTTCCCTGAGGTCATGCCATGCTTCTTCTATTGTCTGATTGGATGCTGCAATATCCTCTAGAGGGCGTTGCCATCTAGCTTTCATTTCATCCTCCTCTCTCTTGAATTGATCGTCTGCTTCCAAATATTTTTCATTTTCTTTTTCATACAGTTTTTTCACATCTTCATTTTGTTCCAAAACAGTACTTCTCTTTTCATTGAAATCATCTTGCAGCTTGGTTAGCTGAACTTCATTTTTTTCACACAGTTGTTTATTCTATAATGGAAAAAAAATCATTTATGTAACCTTCAAGAAAAGCCATGCAAGTGAAGCCTCTCTATTAAATGGAAAATCACTTAAAATATTGCACAAAATAATATCATGGTACAGTACTGTTGTGTAATTTGATTTGATTGCAAAAAACAATTTTCAGTTTACAAAAAAATATATCTAAAATATTTCTTACTGTTGATATCCAGTCCTGCTGGGCTGAGATCTGCTTTTGCAGTGCCTCTGATTCTGTTTCTATTTCTTTTTCAATGGCTGTCTCTTCTGATGTCAGCTGACTTATTTGTTCCTGTTGGGTAACAACCTTAAGGCTAGCAGATTGTTGTAATTCTTTGATTTCCTGGGGGAAAAAATAAAATTCTAATTAAACATGTAGATACATATAAATATACTACAGTCACATTGAAATGTTTTTTCTATCACTAACAAAATTAAAGTATATGGTACATGGGTGATGATTTGAACTAACTTACCTTTTTCAATTTCTCTGTGGATTCCTGTGCTTCTTTCCTCAACTTTCTCTCTTGTTCATCCAGCTGCTTCAGCAATTCGTCAATATGTCCAGTCTACATGTATATCAAGTTATTCAATTTACATGTACTTAATTTAACACTAAATATAGCTACAGGTATAATAAATATTTATTGTGTTCTGGTAATTTTATCAATATGAATTGATCTGGATTTGTTATTGCCACCAAAAACTTTAGTATCATTGTTTATCTTCATAACTAATTCATTTTTCATAATGCTTACCTTGTGTTTCTGACTGTCCAGTATTTGCTGCTTGTACTGAAAAAATTTTAATAACCTTGATAATATGTTTTCAAGAATTTCCCATTATCTTTTACAGAAATGTATAATAAATCTTGACACTTGTCCTTATCACATTTTAACTTCCTTTAACTTTCAATTAATAATTTAAAAAAGATAACACTTTACCAGTAAATGAAATGAAAATATGGATAATTCAAACATGGTTTCTGCATCCAACCCAAGGAAACTAATACTAAAGGTGACAATGACCTTCTGTTGCCAGTATCAGAAATGGTGTCACAATTAAAATTGCCAAGAAAACCAGGAAATGGTATGTGTGACAACCAGAAAATGCAGCGACAACCAGAAAATTGCATGTCAACAAGAAAATATCATTGAAAGCAGGAAATAATTAACAACCAGAAAAAGGTGTAACTTTAAGGTATTAATGGTGACAACCAAAAAATTTAATGATGTACTGTAATACATGTATGATATTTCTGATATTTGTGAGCAATATGATTGATAAAAATATACATGTTATACACACTGTAGATCTAACTTAATGAAGATAAACAAATATTTCAGTGGTGTGAATGTGTACCTTTTGGAGACTGATCTCCAGCCGCTGGAGTTCATACTGTTTCTCCTCCAGCTCCTTCTCTAGCTGGGATTGTTTGGACTGACGCTCCTCCTCAGCTTTGCTGTATTTTTTCTCCATTATGTTGATCTGTAACCTATGCAGCAGCACACAATCATATAATAACTTATGATAAATCTTTCAACTCGCAAACCTTTGGAATTGGCAAAACTGTTACTTTACTTTCATTAATGATGACAATACCTTTTCTCCTCTATTTTCTGAATTTCTTCATTATGGGCTTGCTCAAGTTCAAATCTGTTTAAACAAGACATAAAGTTTAATCAAATATTACTTATAATTTCTTTTTTCTTGTCATACATGTACAATTCAGTAACTAATTTCTCTAAAACAATTATCAACATCCATTTTAGACAAGTTTGATCTATTGTACTAGTACATGAAACTTTATATTATTTTCCATTCATTTCCATAGATTTTGGTTTGGATAACAAAAGCATAAACTATATACCCTCAACCACTTATCTTACCCCACTGACATAAGGGAGAGGTTTTCTGTAGATCTGTATAAATCAGACATGGATTTGCTCAACAGAGAGGTTCGGGAAAGGCTCAAACCACACTGAAAGAAACCAATATTTTGATGTTTTTAATTTCCACTCTAAAACATATATTGTGCTTTTTAAAGGTAATGTCAATTTTCAAACTTCAGTGTGCAAAATAAGGCACACAAACATGTATTTCTTAATGCTTAAATGCTCTTCAACAATTCTTGACCAGCAGTATGCACATCGTAAATAAAAGAACATTTTTCTTCTGTAACCTACATTTTTCAGCTCTGACTTCAGTTTCTGAGCTTCCGCTGGGTTGTTGTATCGAAACATGTTGGTTTTTCCAAGTAAAATCACAGCACCTTGCAACAAAGATTAAAAACCTTACACATTGCTCATTTATGTCATTATTAATCTAATAATTCTATCATTTGTCATCCACTGACATTATATCTTATACATCTATCAGTTCCAGTCTACCTTGTGTTAGTTTTGTGGGTTCATCGACCACCATCCCATTGACAGCACAGAGGGCATCATCCACTGGGTATAGAGTAACCTCCCCTTCATTGTTCTCTATGCAGCAGTGGTACCTCTCCACGTCTACTCCAGCAATCACTGAAGTATAAATGGATATCAGACACATGGAATAAGAAGTACAACAACATCCAGGGATATCTGTTTCATGCTACATACATTCATTTATTTGACAATGCAAATTTGATACCTGGAATGTTTTACATCTTTGCCAATACAGGTGAAAATTCGATCATCAAAACTTTTACTGTAAAACTTGTATCCTCACCAATATCTTGAGAGTCATCAGCATCTCCTCTTCCAACTGAAGTTCTCCCCTCCTACAAAGATGAGTGAGTTAAAATTGTATGAAATATTTTCAGGGTGCAATCATTTTGGATAAGCTTTACAAATCTATTTGTAAGCTTCATGTACATGTACCTGTCTAAAAATGATTAGTTTGTATTTGATTTTTAGAACTGGTCTGCTTACATCACAAACTCATTTAAACTGTAAGTACATGCATGCGCATTGTATACATCCATGGAAATATCTGATTCATTCTTAATAAGATAGAGATAAATTACTATTCACAACTTTTGTACACCATCGTAATCAAATAAAATAAACTTTGTAAATACATGTGTATATGAAATGTACATTATACAAGGCATGCAACAGCTATATTCAATGTCTTGTTTTGGTTTTTTTTTTCCAAAGGAAAAAAGGTAAATTTTGAAGCAAAGTAATAGACATTTATTTTCATTTCATTAATAAGTTTTATAAAATGATCGATCTATGTAATTTCTGCCACAAATTTATTCAAAAATCCAAACTGGCATTATTCTAAAACAACAAAGCTAATTTGAAACATTCAAAATCACTGAACATAAATCAAAATTAAATCAAAAAGATAACATGGAAGTACTTACACTAAAAATCATTTCATGGTCTGTATAAAACATTCATATGATGATTTACTTCATAAACCCCCAAAATATCATATACATGTAGAAACAGGTGGCTCAAGGATAAATCACTATATCAGAATTAATTTTCCATTCAAATATTACATGTATATATATTGATATACCTTTTCAATAAATATGTGTATTTAATACCCTGCAATGGGACAATAAAATTGATGTATTAAATCTAGAATGCTAGCATGACCTACTTTAAGGTGGTACAGCATGATTCCGGTACTGAGTATATCATCATCTATCCCGATCAGGTGGGGGAGCTTGGAGTCCAGGACTAGCCCCATTCCTTCCCTCCTGACCGCCACATTCTGGTCCTGTAGACACAAATACAAACTTTCATAAATGTGATCTCTCATCTTGAAGAAGTCCCACATACAAGTTCTGAATATTTGTTGATAACACTTTTGAATAAAAATTGCCCAATTCTCAATATATACCGGTATATATATGTAGGACATATGTCATTACTGGTAATTACCACAGCTAATTGCTATTTCTCAGTATCTATATACACATTACTTTATGATAAATAATGCCACTAAGAAAACACAGACCCATTCTTTGATATACATTCTTTTTCAGTGTTTTAATAAGTTTTTTACCCACTTAGATGATAATTGCCTTTACAAGATAATTGCTTTTACTTAATTAACATCATTAGTAATCACACACACTTATACAATACAGAGTAACTAAAACAAATTGCAACTTCACTTTAAATTGGAAAGAATATAGATTGTACATACAGTACATAAACTCAATCTTATTAAAACAGTATATACATTGTATTAAATACAATACAATTAACTATCAAATACAATCACATCCACATATCATACAAATAAACACAGGCTTCTCACCAACTTAAAGGAAGATGTATTATACACGAGTGCATAAATATATACATGTAGATCTACATAATATTTAAAGAACTCATCACCAAGCCCATAGACTTCTATTGAAATCATATTCTACAGCCTCCTGCTTACCTTCCCTGTACTGGCATACTGACCTTCAGTAACTTGGCTTACCCTGTACTGGCATACTGACCTTCAGTAACTTGGCTTACCCTGTACTGGCATAATGACCTTCAGAAACTTGGCTTACACTGTACTGGCATACTGACCTTCAGTAACTTGGCTTACCCTGTACTGGTATACTGACCTTCAGTAACTTGGCTTACCCTGTACTGGCATTATGACCTTCAGAAACTTGGCTTACCCTGTACTGGCATACTGACCTTCAGAAACTTGGCTTACCCTGTACTGGCATAATGACCTTCAGTAACTTGGCTTACCCTGTACTGGCATACTGACCTTCAGTAACTTGGCTTACCCTGTACTGGCATAATGACCTTCAGTAACTTGGCTTACACTGTACTGGCATACTGACCTTTAGTTACTTGGCTTACCCTGTACTGGCATACTGACCTTCAGTAACTTGGCTTACCCTGTACTGGCATACTGACCTTCAGTAACTTGGCTTACCCTGTACTGGCATACTGACCTTCAGTAACTTGGCTTACCCTGTACTGGCATAATGACCTTCAGAAACTTGGCTTACACTGTACTGGCATACTGACCTTCAGTAACTTGGCTTACCCTGTACTGGTATACTGACCTTCAGTAACTTGGCTTACCCTGTACTGGCATAATGACCTTCAGAAACTTGGCTTACCCTGTACTGGCATACTGACCTTCAGAAACTTGGCTTACCCTGTACTGGCATAATGACCTTCAGTAACTTGGCTTACCCTGTACTGGCATACTGACCTTCAGTAACTTGGCTTACCCTGTACTGGCATAATGACCTTCAGTAACTTGGCTTACACTGTACTGGCATACTGACCTTTAGTTACTTGGCTTACCCTGTACTGGCATACTGACCTTCAGTAACTTGGCTTACCCTGTACTGGCATACTGACCTTCAGTAACTTGGCTTACCCTGTACTGGCATACTGACCTTCAGTAACTTGACTTACCCTGTACTGGCATACTGACCTTCAGTAACTTGGCTTACCCTGTACTGGTATACTGACCTTCAGTAACTTGGCTTACCCTGTACTGGCATACTGACCTTCACACAAATACAAACTTTCATAAATGTGATCTCTCATCTTGAAGAAGTCCCACATACAAGTTCTGAATATTTGTTGATAACACTTTTGAATAAAAATTGCCCAATTCTCAATATATACCGGTATATATATGTAGGACATATGTCATTACTGGTAATTACCACAGCTAATTGCTATTTCTCAGTATCTATATACACATTACTTTATGATAAATAATGCCACTAAGAAAACACAGACCCATTCTTTGATATACATTCTTTTTCAGTGTTTTAATAAGTTTTTTACCCACTTAGATGATAATTGCCTTTACAAGATAATTGCTTTTACTTAATTAACATCATTAGTAATCACACACACTTATACAATACAGAGTAACTAAAACAAATTGCAACTTCACTTTAAATTGGAAAGAATATAGATTGTACATACAGTACATAAACTCAATCTTATTAAAACAGTATATACATTGTATTAAATACAATACAATTAACTATCAAATACAATCACATCCACATATCATACAAATAAACACAGGCTTCTCACCAACTTAAAGGAAGATGTATTATACACGAGTGCATAAATATATACATGTAGATCTACATAATATTTAAAGAACTCATCACCAAGCCCATAGACTTCTATTGAAATCATATTCTACAGCCTCCTGCTTACCTTCCCTGTACTGGCATACTGACCTTCAGTAACTTGGCTTACCCTGTACTGGCATACTGACCTTCAGTAACTTGGCTTACCCTGTACTGGCATAATGACCTTCAGAAACTTGGCTTACACTGTACTGGCATACTGACCTTCAGTAACTTGGCTTACCCTGTACTGGTATACTGACCTTCAGTAACTTGGCTTACCCTGTACTGGCATTATGACCTTCAGAAACTTGGCTTACCCTGTACTGGCATACTGACCTTCAGAAACTTGGCTTACCCTGTATTGGCATAATGACCTTCAGTAACTTGGCTTACCCTGTACTGGCATACTGACCTTCAGTAACTTGGCTTACCCTGTACTGGCATAATGACCTTCAGTAACTTGGCTTACACTGTACTGGCATACTGACCTTTAGTTACTTGGCTTACCCTGTACTGGCATACTGACCTTCAGTAACTTGGCTTACCCTGTACTGGCATACTGACCTTCAGTAACTTGGCTTACCCTGTACTGGCATACTGACCTTCAGTAACTTGGCTTACCCTGTACTGGCATAATGACCTTCAGAAACTTAGCTTACACTGTACTGGCATACTGACCTTCAGTAACTTGGCTTACCCTGTACTGGTATAATGACCTTCAGTAACTTGGCTTACCCTGTACTGGCATAATGACCTTCAGAAACTTGGCTTACCCTGTACTGGCATACTGACCTTCAGAAACTTGGCTTACCCTGTACTGGCATAATGACCTTCAGTAACTTGGCTTACCCTGTACTGGCATACTGACCTTCAGTAACTTGGCTTACCCTGTACTGGCATAATGACCTTCAGTAACTTGGCTTACACTGTACTGGCATACTGACCTTTAGTTACATGGCTTACCCTGTACTGGCATACTGACCTTCAGTAACTTGGCTTACCCTGTACTGGCATACTGACCTTCAGTAACTTGGCTTACCCTGTACTGGCATACTGACCTTCAGTAACTTGACTTACCCTGTACTGGCATACTGACCTTCAGTAACTTGGCTTACCCTGTACTGGTATACTGACCTTCAGTAACTTGGCTTACCCTGTACTGGCATACTGACCTTCAGTAACTTGACTTACCCTGTACTGGCATACTGACCTTCAGTAACTTGGCTTACCCTGTACTGGCATACTGACCTTCAGTAACTTGGCTTACCCTGTACTGGCATAATGACCTTCAGAAACTTGGCTTACCCTGTACTGGCATACTGACCTTCAGAAACTTGGCTTACCCTGTACTGGCATAATGACCTTCAGTAACTTGGCTTACCCTGTACTGGCATACTGACCTTCAGTAACTTGGCTTACCCTGTACTGGCATACTGACCTTCAGTAACTTGGCTTACCCTGTACTGGCATACTGACCTTCAGTAACTTGGCTTACCCTGTACTGGCATAATGACCTTTAGTTACTTGGCTTACCCTGTACTGGCATAATGACCTTCAGTAACTTGGCTTACCCTGTACTGGCATAATGACCTTCAGTAACTTGGCTTACACTGTACTGGCATAATGACCTTCAGTTACTTGGCTTACCCTGTACTGGCATACTGACCTTCAGTAACTTGGCTTACCCTGTACTGGCATACTAACCTTCAGTAACCTGGCTTACCCTGTACTGGCATAATGACCTTCAGAAACTTGGCTTACCCTGTACTGGCATACTGACCTTCAGAAACTTGGCTTACCCTGTACTGGCATAATGACCTTCAGTAACTTGGCTTACCCTGTACTGGCATACTGACCTTCAGAAACTTGGCTTACCCTGTACTGGCATAATGACCTTCAGTAACTTGGCTTACACTGTACTGGCATACTGACCTTTAGTTACTTGGCTTACCCTGTACTGGCATACTGACCTTCAGTAACTTGGCTTACCCTGTACTGGCATACTAACCTTCAGTAACTTGGCTTACCCTGTACTGGCATAATGACCTTCAGTAACTTGGCTTACACTGTACTGGCATACTGACCTTTAGTTACTTGGCTTACCCTGTACTGGCATACTGACCTTCAGTAACTTGGCTTACACTATACTGGCATACTGACCTTCAGTAACTTGGCGGCTTCGTTCCATTTTCCCGCCCACTCCTCAGTCAACACTTTCACTCGAGCCTCATTCTCGTGCAACTTCTCCTGAACTTTTGGAGTGGAGATGCTGTCCTGTGAGGAATCAACAATAGAACATTAACAATAAACCCTTTAGTTAAAACACTTAAAACCTACATAAAAACCTACTTAAAACCTACATGAATAAGACACAATTTGAATTAGTGCATGATGAGACAAAACACTCCAGAAAAGTGCCAGTAACGAACAAGTTTGATTTGAAGATGAAACCTTTAGTTAAAACTCTCAAAAGTTACATGTTTGATTTGTTTTAAATGTAATTAGTTATATCCAGTAGCTTATTAATAGGTTTTAAGATAAACAATAAAGAAACAGAATTTTTCAAAAAAAACATTGTGTACTCTATTGATACATTAGATCTCTGTTTAATTGAGAGTCACCAATTACATTTAAATACATACAATGTTTCCTCCAAGCATCGCCTTCAGTCTGGATATTTCCTCCCTAAGCTCACGAATGAGACGAACATTTGAATCCTAGAACAAAACATTCACAATGTACAAAGGAATTATTGAATGGAAAACCAAATGTACGCATCTTTACAAATTTAATTTTTTACATGTTTTAGAGTAAAAAATTCGCCTTGTTTGAGTAGTTTGATAGCTTTGTATTTACTTCATTAACAGTTGGTTTGTTGATGATGTTCTTTGCTCGGTTTGCGTATCTCAGTGTACTCAATGTCTCGCCATAGTTAACATCTGCAGGTGAGATTGCTGTAAAACACAAAACTCTTCTTTATATGTTAATCAATGTAATATTTTTCCATACAAGTATAGTTTACAAAGCATTGATGCTACACAGTTTTTTTCTGGTGATAAGTTTGGCCCAAACGCAAACGCTTGCCAAATTTTGTGTTACAGGCTTAGGGAATTTTGCTGAGTTATTGCAAGCGCCTACTCTGGTGAACTGAAAAGGTCTCAGAACTCATTTGCTATCATGATGAGAACTCACTTGCTATCATGATGGTCCGGGAGTTCCCCCCGAGACTGTCTTTGAGAAGCCAGGTCAGAACTGAGTCTCTGTACGGAATGAAGGATTTCTTCTCATGCTTGTTTGTGGAGATATCCGCTGGAAAATATTTTAAAAGAACCTGCACTGGTGTTCCATCCATAATCATTTTGTAAAAGTTTTCAATAACATGGTAAATATTTTTAAATGACTTCAATTTATTGCATGGATAAACCATTTTCACATTTTAAATATTTTGCGATGCTTTATGATATGACGTCAACTCAAATTCATCAATGTACATTCCTCATATTGAATTGAAAATAAATGTCAAATATATTAACATTCATGCCTCAATTTCCTAGTGCAAAGCATAGACCTTACTTACCCAACACAGAGATTACGGACCCCAGTGTGACTAGTGACTTGTTGATGCTGGCTCCCTCTTTAAGCCTCTGTCCTGTCGCTCCTGATGCATCAGCTCTCTCACTAATAAGAAAGTATAGTAATTTTAATCAATATAATTCTTTATAAGACCTCATAGGTCGTTATACATAATGTTAGCACACATGTACCGGTAAACAAAGTAAAATGACATTCCAGGAAAAAACATGTATTGTTTTAAACAGAGTTAAAGAAAAGAATCAAAATTATGCATTAATATAAGTTTGTTAGCAACTTTCATATTCTTAAATCTTCCATGACATCATGATTGCATGACGCTTGCAAATTGTATTGACCTTTCCACATATGCATATAATGAGTGTGCAAGAAGAAAATCATACAAAAGGCTGAATTAATGGGAACATATCAGTGCATAATGAATTAATTTTATCTTGAGACAATTACAAGAGTGGAGACAGAATGACAGATGGACAAACAGATAGAGAGAGGGAGGGGAGGTTTGAACACACCTGCCAGCCAGGTCCACCAGGTGAATCTTGCTGCTCATCTCACATGGCATGTCATCACTAAACTTGGCCTAGGGACCAATAAAAGGCATGCTGATATAGACCGGGTTAAAGTGGAAGTTTATCAGAGAGTTACAGTGCAGGTGTAATTATATTATATATACAGTAGATTTCTTATTACAGACTAGCAATATATAAAGATTTTTCTAACTAAAGTTTGTATCAGAAAAGTACTGTCTTACACATCTAGAATTAGGATGAATTACTATACATGCCATGGAAAGTTGGAAATAGTGAAATGCATACTAAAATAATGTATTAAAATTGGCCCTTGTTTAACATTTTTAATAGTCAGAAAGTTGAATTAAAATCATATGAAAAAAAGATCAATTAATTCAAGTAAGAGGAATAAACTTGATTTTCTTTCATGTTATAAGAATCTACACGTACAATCATTGTAGCAAACTAAAGGTATATATATATACATGTTGTATATATTTTTTTTCATATTGTGTGCAATTCTATTCTGCTTTCATATATCAGTAATTGACATGCATGCACATACACAGTGTGCTTGATGTACTTTTCAATTTGAAATATGTACAGAAAGTTTTCTGTGCTAATTATATTATTATATAATTTCTTTGTCTAATCACAGTTTAGCCTTTACGAAGAGCTTACCTGGGTAAAAACAATGGTAAATATGGCATGCGACCGACTACTGACATCGTTCATGTTGGTGGAGGCAGTGGTTCTATTCAAATAAACCAGTACACCAACGTACAGAGAATATAAAAGTACTTTATACAGGTCCAATAGGAGATCAACAAGAAATGTTGTAAGATATTGCCCCCCCCCCCCACCCCAAAAAAATATCTTGATATCAGACTTTAGTAAAGAACGTACCTGATAGAATTTCCTCTGTCCATCAGCTCTTTAATATCAGAGAAGTCATTGACCACATGTTTGGACAAATCTGGCAAAGTTTAAATAAGTCAAGTGTTATTCCAGGTTTTTTTTCAAATAAAATTGCATAAATTGTCAATTACAGAGCGATAAGAAAACAAACTGATTTTTTTATATCTTAAACTGAACAAACTCTTTATACCTTGAACATAGGGGCCCTCAATGGGGTGCTCCCTCACTCTCAGACTGTGCATCTCTTTATTTGGGGACTGTTGCTTCAACAAATCTCTGACTTTCTCATTGTAGATTTCTAGGTAACTGTTGAAAACAGTAACAGTTGTATATACAAAATTTTACACGTTTATTTTATCTAACCATTCTAATGTAAGATTTATCTCCGAAGGTAGCCACAATCAAACACACCAAAACTAGGAATTAAAAAAAATTGTCCTTGCTTTTAGTGCAACATGACAAATGTTTCTGTAGTTTCCTTCTACTGTGTGTGATAGATCAGTACAGAAAACATACCTCTTAGTATTGTATATTTGACAAGTGGATACCTATATACTGGTACTTACCTAACTTCTGTTCTGTAATTGGTGTCTTCATCTGTCATCTTTGAAAACAAACACTCACAAATCCTTGGTATTAGTCCCACATCATTCTTAACATAAGAAAAAAATATATCTCTATTGTATCCAAATGCTGACAAAAATTTTTTATTCATTAATTAAATAACAGACATTCAGCCAAAGTCAAATATATGAACAGAACAAATCTTTAGCTGAGAAAAAATTATTCTTATTGGCACTGGGAAAGAGGACTGCATAAAATGTATAACAATAAACAAGATTTGCAAAATCAAAATGATTTTTATTTCATACAAAGTATTGAAGCATCTAGATTTACAAATGTATATCTAAGTTAAGTGTTATGTGGATGGCTGAGGACTTACTGGGTTTCCCATCATTGTGTAGCTTTTACCAGACCCAGTCTGTCCATAAGCAAACACACAGGCATTGTAACCATCATAAGCTGAAGTCACTACATCTGCCCCAAGGCAATGGAAAACCTACAAAAAGCATCACAACATCGTCAAGCTATTTCCGTATTTCCATTACATGTTGTTACACCTATTGCTGTATGATGAGATCATGCATGATTTCATTGTTCGGTAATAATTTGTCAAGATAAAGTCACAGACATGATTAAGGAAAAATTCCCATTTAACAAAAAGTACAATTCAATTTCCCACTTCCTTTTTTTTTCTCATATTGAATTTTTGCCAAATAATTTTCTTTGGGGGAAAGAAATTGTCATATTAATGAACTACGGGTATACATGTATTTTACTAGTATTCCCTATAGTATTTAATTAATTCAGTACATTATAGTGCAATGAAATGTTTTAGGAAGCATACATACAGGGTTCTATATTCATTGTAATCTTCATGAATGTCTCAAAGTTGAGTGAAGGATTGTGAGACATTGCCATTACCTGTTCTTGTGAAGCAAAATGTGGATCACTTTTAAGGACAGACCAAAATGAGAAGTCAAATGTAAATTCCTTATGCCTCATCATCTCCCTGCCCGAGTCCCCTTCCTGGGAATGCTCTGGGATCTAGTCAAACATAAATAAACATGATTTGTTTAAATAAAATGCATACTGAGACTTTAACAATAGTTGTTTCTAAAATTAAAGTAAAATTTTCTTATAATTAATATATTTTAAGGAAAAATAAAATTTTCATTGCCTGGTAAAATTGACATTGATAGTTTGGACAGTTTAAGATGGAACATCAAAAGGATAAAAATTTAATTATATTTTAATCCAAATATTTACATGAAAAAATAAAGTAGGCTATGATGAATAAGCCAAGTGAAAAAATGGATGACAAGATCGAATCATTCCTTTAAAAATTCAGAAACTTCTCAACCCTACTCCCAAAAAGTTTAACCTTAAGATTTGTTATGGTGGTTTTCTTCCCAGCCATCTGGATGATGAATTTGCTGTCGAGGTCATTTTCCCTGATAGAAAAAAGTAGGACTTATTGTCAGTGTGCGTATATGAGAGAGAGAGAGAGAGAGAGAGAGAGAGAGAGAGAGAGAGAGATTATAGTCCAGGAAACATTATATAATTTGAACGGTAATTCCTTGCCTCTGGTTGATTGGCCGCACTCGAACAGCAACCTTTACCGATGTCATATTTTACTTTCACCTTCCACTACATGGTTTCATAAAATTTTAAATCGTATTCATATTATTTCGTTGCAAATCCGAGTCCTCCAGAATCATTTTGATGTCAATAACATGGTTATGTCCCTTAGTAAAAGTGTATCTTGAACCCGACTTTAATTGGAGCTAAATATTGGTCAGGCCAGGAGAACCTGATAATTCTTTCATTGTCAAGGATATTAAACGTGTAGTTTCATTTTTTAAAATATATTTTTATTGTAATTTTAATGTATATTTCCAATCAATAAACAACATGATAAAGTGTAACGTTTTTATTTCAAGACTAGAGGTATAAAATGAATATAAAAAAATCCAAAAATATTTCATCATGAAAAACAAATCATTAAATATGACTACAAATACATTATGCAATATTTCAGTGAATTTTGTTCATGTAACAATTTAATATACAATGTGATGATGCAACACAACACAGACACCCATTTCCCATTTATACATGCACATATAAGCAAATTCTTTGTGTCCAGTAATAAATTCTGACTATCATTCACATGCATATGGTTGCCAATGAAATGGTTTTCTCCTTTTTCAGTTAGGTGACTTTGTGTTTCCTCAGTTGATTATAGCGAACACACAAATGAATTGCCGATATCACTAGCCCTGTCATGTAGCCGAGCAGATTCCCAACCATACAAGTGATTGGCCACTCCTGTGAGAAATACGGAAAAAAAACATAAAACAGTTTGAACATGTTGTTAGGCAATTAAAGTATCTTTCGAGTGCAGGGACTGAACAATGCAAAATGCTTTGGGGTTTTTTTTTTGAATCATGATGCTCAGATAGCTGCATGTCTGTAGCTCCTGGTCGTCCATCCAAATGTTTTCAAACCTGGATCTACAGAACTGCAGCTAGATGGTCAGAGTGTTAATGCAATCATTTAAGTCAATTAAAGTAGGTACAGTTGGTTGGAAGAGGGCAGGCAAACAGTTTTTAAAGGTTGTGCTGTGTTAGATGTATTCAACCAACATTTTATGTTTAATAGTGTGTATATAATAGGCTCCATACTGCCACCCTCCTACTAGCACTAGCTAGTGGGTTAATCCTTTAGCTCAGTCAGTAGAGCGTTGGTTTTTAAACTGAATGGTCCCAAATTGGAGCCTGGTGTAGCTCGATCATTCCTCCTCTTTTATTACATATATTTCACTTTTTCAATCTCCCTTTGAAATCTCTTTATTCATTTTTAAAAGTACAGATAGTTTTACTGTAACACATGTAATAGCTTAATGCAACCAGTACTAGATAGTTTTACTGTAACACATGTAATAGCTTAATGCAACCAGTACCTGCCAATCCCTGTCCCAATCAAGTGGTATAGGAAATGCACCAACCCAGGCTCCAACAATGGAGGACACAGCACTTATCTGTATGACAGACTCTGGTCCCAAATCTGCTCTGCAATTACATGAAAATAGACAATCCGGTATAGTCATGCAATTAGGAAAAACTTGTTATTGTAATGTATTTTTTGTTAAATTCTTTCATTGACAATTATTTAATTTGCAGGCTCAAAAAGATTTCACAGCGTCTGGGAGTTTAAATTCCTGATTTTTAAGAGACATTCACACTGATTGAAAATAGATAACAAGTTCATATTTGGAAAAAATATAAAATATCTAATTATCTATAACAAAAATACCCATGTTTTCCCCACAATTTACTAGAAACTAAGCAGACAAAATGAGAAATATATTTAACATTTATTTTGGAAAGTCATATGCCTTTTTGTCATTGATGTATTTCTTACCCATTTTGTGAGAATACTCTTATCCAGTTTGACACTGTCACCCCTAAGATGCACAGGCCTGGAAAAACAGCGGTGCTGGCCAACAAAGCTCCAAAGTGAAAGGTCTGAGAAATATTTCTAAAATACAAATTTTTATACTTTGATAAAAATTTACCACCTAGTCAGTCGGTACAGAGGAGATAGAGAGACATGTAAAATAATACTAAATACTTCAAGCATCAGATCAATGTTGAGTTCTTGCATTATCCTAAATTTGATTTGTTTGGTACGTACATTCAGGTGCCTACTTGTATGTTAATATCAACATGACATGTGGTAGAGTTCATCTAAAATACTTCTTGAATTAATTTGAACTTACTCAAAAAATGGTGCCCCATAAAGAACAGCTATTACATGAAAGAAGCATGTAGCTAACATATAGTAACAAGCCCCTTTTAAGATTGCACGAATCTGAAATTAAGGAAAAAAAGATGTTTATTAATAGGACTACAAGAAACATAATTTATGTCTATTCAGGAACGTATATACTAAGTTAGTATATTTACGTCCCTGATATTGCAAACAAACTCTTGGCAAACAGACTCAGGTGAACATGTATATAGAGCAAATGAATCTCGATACCAAATTGTGCCAGCACAATTCTACTCATAAATATTGTAGACGTATTTTTTTCCACGGGGTCATAATTCCGCGGAATCACAATATCAATTTAATCCGCGGGTATAAATTTACACGGATTCTTTGAATGAAAACAAAATCATTTGAATAATTATTATTAAATTTAGTTCTGAGCGATTTTCATTACAATTTAAATTTGTCTAACTTTGGACTTAAATTGTAAGAACTGTTCACAGTGAACAGTAATTATCGGTTGTTCACTGGTTGGTAGTCATAAGTTAGCCGTCAAGATGATACAACGACGCTGGCTAAAATCGTCTTGTGAAACACCACATAATGAATATTTACCCAACCCATGTCTAACATCTGAAAAATCTGTGGAAATTTCAGCAGCAAATGGGGCTGTCATACAAGTAGTGTTTCTTTTTTATCTGTTTATGCATGACGTATTTTTAAAGCCAAATAAATATTTTAATCTTTATTAAATGTCAATCACGGGTTCACGTCGTTTAAATTATGAGTTGATCAGTTTTATCAATTAAAAGTCAGAGCACAGAGGGATCTAAAAATTGCAGTAAAAACACGTGTCTTAGCGTGTTAATTGGGTCATTGAAAGACAGACCCGCTTTGGGCTATTTGTCATCTGACACGTGCCGTTATCCTCAAGCTGGGAGAAGTTTAAATTTCATGCAAGTAAATTTGCATGAAATTCGATAAAAACGATATACATTGGGTTACACGTAAATGCAAGTGTTATATAAAGTAGTAACTTCCGATTATCCTATTCATGTAATGCAATTTCAAAATTTCATTCCAAAATACACTTTAAGTACACAGGGAAAAAATTCCGCGGAAAATTTGTGCCCGCGTTCATAGCGTAAATTAATACCACGCGGACAAAAGTACGTCTACAGTATTAGGTAGCTATCAATGACATTTAATAATTACCCATAACACACATTTAGAAAAAAAAATAACACGACTGTGGTTATATGTCCTATACATGTCAGCATGATGTCACAAGAATAAACAATTAACCCAAACTCCTACATATTCTATAATCAGGTTCCAATTTTACAGCCTTACCCTATATGACAACGATTTCTTTATGAAGTTGCTCTTTTGTGAAACATATACCGCTATGAGCAAATTAGAAGTTAGAATGGAAGCAATTATAATCTCAGACGACCTCAAGGTCTGAGAGACGATGTCGAGTATTGTCTCCGTGTTCCATGGAAGAAATGTAAGCACTGCAATCAGCACAACCAGGTAGATATTTGATCGTATCGTAAAATAATAAACGTCTTTGGAAGGGAGCCGTGTGTTCATGGGCGCAGACATCTTGAGCTACGCATCACACCTCCGCGACAGGAGAGCATTTATGTTTACATTCGGCGCACCTCGGCCGATTCCGGTATCCTACATCAAACCTCGGATGTATGATGTGATTTGATATGTAGCTACGCCTTACATTTGTAATGCGGCCGTTTAATCACTCACACGGAAACAGTGCCGATTACAAAAATTAGTTCTCAAAATGGCGTCATTTGATGAGTGTATCGAGTTTGCATTAAAAAACTGTCCTCTATTTCAAGAAAAACACATAATTCTCAAAGAAAAACAGCTACAGACATTGAAAACACTATATGACGGAAACGACTGTATTTCTATATTACCTACAGGATACGGTAAAAGCATAATTTTTCAGTTACTGCCTTGGTTCACTCAGCAAAAACTGCAACGCGATAAACCTATGTGTGTGTTGGTCGTTTCACCTTTGAATTCTTTGATGATTGATCAAGTGATGAGCTTAAGGAAAGGGGGTGTTAAAGCCTGCTATTTGAATATAACAGGTATTTAAATATTTTATTTTTAAATATTATATTACTACGTCAGTACGTGCACTCTGTTTACTTTGACTATTTAAAACGGGTGTAAATACTTAACGGCTATTATTATTGTAAGAGATCACTGTTTTATGATATTTATTAGAGGATATTAATGAAAAATAAAGTCGGTTAAGATTAAGGTACCTTTTGTTATATGCTGTAAGTTTAGAGATGCAATGTTAACCTTCCTGTATGAAGTTGAATAATCTGTGGACAAGCCCTAACAAGATATTTTAACATTGTCAAATGATTGATCATTCTGTTATTTATATACCGATTTCATTTCATTATAGACAAATATAACAATATATAAATTAGTAAGTATATATGTCCCTCTTTCAAGGTACACATGGTATTACATATGAAGAAAGTATTGATGATGAAGAGGATATTGATTTCACTAGTTCAGAATGTCTGGAATCTGACGTTCCATTTGAACAACTGGCAAATGGAGAATTCATCTTAATATATTCTCATCCAGAAGCTTTCATTAAAACTAAGTTTTCCAGACTGCTGCGATCCAAATTGTACCAGGATATTGTTGGAGCTATTGTTGTTGATGAAGTCCACATGGTTTCTGAATGGTAAGATAAAGAATATATAGTATTTATTTGAGATCTCATCATGTCCAGATCTAGAGGGGTGGGAGCTTGAAACCCCCAGACTCCTTTGATTTTTTTAGGGCTATTACATTTATACAGTAAACATGGTAAAGAAAGAAACTATGTTGTTGGAAAATAAAGAAAACTTTGAAGGACTCGTGTCTAGTTGAGAATCACTAATGTACCAGGTATATGCACAAGGACAATCAGGTAAGACATGTGTCATGTAAATAATGGAGATGATCTAAAACATATTTGCTACGTAAGAGGGTTCGATTCCCTCCCTAGGCAGTTTTAATTAAGAGCTGGTGCAAAGAGGGCAAACAGCCTAGTGGCCCCACGTAGCCATGTATTTCATGTATATGTTTATAAAAGATAAAATGATCATACATGTATATAATGATCATTGATTGATATCCACTTTGTTTCAAAAAACTAATTTTTCATACTGTTATTTTTTTAAATAATTCCTTCTGCTTCAGCTGCATAACACTATTTTCAAATGATTTAACAAACTATTATTTTATGCTAAATTTTGTTTTATTTTTGGTTTAATTTCCTATTTCAGGGGAGATAATTTTCGCCCCGCATTTAAGAACCTTGGTGAAGTGGTCTGTGTGTTCGAGGATGCAATGCATTTACTCCTAACAGCAACAGCAACTGTGAGTGCCACTGAAACTCTTTCCAAGGTAATGAATTTGAAGGCACCAGTTGTGGTTGCTGAAAATGTGGACAGACCAAACATTTTCTTAGAAATTAGAAACAGATTACCTAATATTAAAAAATTTGAGAAATATGATGATGTGATCCACCCAATTGCACTAGAACTGAAGGAAAAAATGCATGCATTCCCAGTAACCATCATGTACATTGAAAATCTAGAAGCAATGGGATATTTTTTTCAATTTCTCATGTGTGAGCTTCAGGATAATGCTTATGATGGTGAACAAATCCCTCAAAATAGGATCTTTGGACAGTTTCATAAAGATTATCCCGAGTCGATGAAACAAATCATAATTCAAGAACTGACCAAAACCAACCCAAAGCTTAGGTTAATTCTGGCGACAGTTGCTCTAGGCATGGGATTGAATGCACCAAGTGTCGAACGTATCATTCATTGCAGACCGCCAACAAATCTAGAGAAGTATTTGCAAGAAATAGGACGTGCCGGACGTAATGGACAACCTTCTACAGCTGTAATGTTTTTCAATAAAAATGACATTGCCAAAAACCGAAAGGGAATGACAGAGGAGATTAGAATGTATTGTACTGAACAAAAATGTTTAAGACTTATGTTGGTTAACTACTTTGGTTTCGAAAATTTCATTTTTTCTGGTGAGAGAGAGAACTGCTGTTCAAACTGTAAGGTATACATGTAGAACTTGAATTTCTATTGTAAAGTACATGTAGTCCAATAAATTTTGTGAATAAATTTCCCATTAAAATTGATACATGTAAAATGCTTACTTACTAGACAGCTCTACTCTTGGTCCGATTCCTCATCACTGCTTTCTGGAACAGATATTCCTCGCTTAAGTCTTTGAATTTTTCTGTTTATCGCTTCCTTAAACTGGCATCTTTCAAAATCAAACGGAGATTTCTTAATTTTCTTAAAACTTTCTAGTGTCCGCCCTTCTGTGTAATTCCAGATCTTTAACGGAACAATAACTTTTAGAATACACTTAATATCTCCTTCTGATGAGCGTTTTCTGTGATGTGTATTTCTGTGGGAAATATTGGACATTTTATCAAAGTTATCAACAATATCCTGGATAACAGGTGCTGCTTTTGTGATGGTGTCAATGGCTTTTTCAGTTTTGTTGGACCCCAGTCCACGTATCAGTTCTTTAAGGACAAGAACTTCGTTCTCTTTTTGAAGATCTGCAGCCTTGTTTTCTCCTTTATGACCAGTCAAATTCACAAACGAGCCATACCTGACTTTCATAGCTAGTTTTTCTGTGAGCAGAACTTCAGTTTTTAGGATATAGTCAACACACTCTTCAAGATACTTTGATAAGATTGAGTGGCTGAAAAATATGGGGATGCAAAACTTTAATGTTATATTTGTTCTATCTGAGTCTCCCTCCTTGATTGCATCCTTAAATGTCAAAATAACAAAGTACCATTGAAGAAATTGAAAAACATAACTTTGTAAATCATCTCTGTCCTTTTCATTGATCGAAATCCTGACTGGAATCCTTCGATTCAACATGTTTAATTCAATATTAACTCCTTCCTGTGCATCCTCCAAGGAAACATTGAAAAGAACCTTTTGATTGTTGATGACTAACTCAAACTTGAGCATTTTCCCTTCTCCAACAGTACTATTCACGGTAAATTGTGAATTGAAGATTTCTACATTCAGTGATACCTTGGGCTCCTGAAAGGAGACATTAAATATGTTTAAATATGAGTCATTCTATAACATTTGCTAACATCTTATTTAACCTGTCAATTAAACTTTGTATGATACATGTATGTGTTACTATATCTATATACCTTACTGAAATATGGTATCAAGAAATGATCTCAGTGACATTATTTATAGTCAAACTATTATTAATTAAGATTAGATATGGTAAATGTGGTATCGTTTTAATTCTAAGGCACCCCAATGTTTGCTGACTGTGTTGAAAGTATGTATACTATACTGGTATTTACCAGTTTTGGAAATGTACAGATGAGGTCCTCAACTATTTCACCCATGATAGTGTGGAAAACTTCCTCCTTATACTTGTTGTGCATGAACTTAATATTTCTATTCTTCAGAAGGGGATGTTGAGGTTCTGCATCCAATGTCTCCATACCAAATTTGTTCATGATAAATGATAAGAGGTAGGCATTTCCAACTGTCAGAACAAAATCTTCGTGAGCCTAAAATAGATTATTTTATGCACTGTTATGTCAAAGAAGAACAATACTTATTTTCTCCCTCGTTTCACTCCTCCGAAAATAAATATTTTCTTGACTAATTTGTTGAAAAACAAAAACAGATTTTTTTTTTAGGATTGGTGCGCTCGTTACAAATCGCATTTTTAATATACATACGACATACAAATAGATGGCAACACAAAATATTAGTTAATCTCAAAAAACATATTTGGGTCAGGGCGGGAAGGGAAAACCAAAGACAACCTATACTACTTTGTAACGAACGTCGCATTAATCGAATACTCCCCGGGAAATCTATTTATACTGAGAGCGAAAGCGCTCGTGCATGAAAAAACCAGTATTGAAGTAAACCAGATAATACGAATACTAACGGAAATAAACGAAGTTAAAAACGTAAAGAAATAAATATTGTAAAACAAAGTTGTTCTGTATACTCAACTGTAAGTAACATTTGAAATTACATTATTAAAATTAAACACATTGTTGGACACTGCATGTCAACAGCAAATAGACTTTAGAATTTTAATTCGGTAATTACTGATATACCTCAAATCGACTCTTGACATTTCCATTGACATTGCTTCTCTCAATGATGAGTTTCAAGTTATACAATGTTCCTTTGTCCCTGCCACTGCTGGTCTTGTAAAACCTCTTGTACATTTTCTAAATTTCCAAGAAAATGATACTAGAAAACTGGCATATTACCAGTAAAAGAATGTACATGTATTAATTGTTAGAAGAAAAAAAACCATGTTGATCATTAATTTTATAAGATATTTTTCTACCTCCAACAGATCTTGTAATGTATGAAACATTTCCACAATAATTGGTTCCATATGCTCCAATCTATCTGCAGCTGTCAGTGCACCATCTTGACATGCCTTTGCTCCCTGCAACCTGACTCTGGTCAGTTGGTCACCTCCAACTGGGATCTTCAGTTTGTCCAAGTCATTAGCTAAATGTTTGTTAAAAAAAAAACTTGAGCTAAGCGGGGCCACTAGGCTATCTGCCCACTTTGCACCAGCTTAATAGCCATTTATGCCTAGGGAGGGAATCGAACCCTCATACATAGCTCAAGTGTACTACTAAATAAGCTTATTAAATAATTCTATCCCAAGAATATAAATTTAAAATTTGTCTTAAATCTAATTTTGGAAAACTTAAAAGAAGTAAATCAAATACATTAGAATTGATGACTGGTGATGAATTTCTTACCTCTTCCACCTTTTGTATACCACTGCAAAATTTGTTTTTCATAGGACTTCATAATCTGAATGCAATCAGAGTAACATGTCTCATTCTTCATTAGAACTGGCATCCAACAGACTTCAGACTTTTGAGACATAGCATCATCTTGAACATGTTCAATATGCTGTGGAAGAACAGACTTCATCCATTCAAATTTTGATGCATACATACTTATGATTCTGCCAAGTAAAATTTGTAATGACTTCTTATATACAAGTTCTTCATCAGAAGTTGGAACAAAGTCTTTCCAAGTGATGTTTCCAATATCTTTCAAACTTTTTGTGTTATCCAAATTCTCTGTTTTAATCCGGTCAAAGACAAAATCTGATGCAAAAAAGTGATAATCCCTATTTTTATTATCCATTCGGATATCATTTGTAGTGACGTAGATATCAAGATTATCACCATTGATTTTTCCATCTTTTCCTTCAGAAACCTTCTCTATGATTCGAAAATCAGAGAATTCTGCAAAGTGTTTTAATAAATTTCTCTTTGTCTCATGTGATAAGGTAAAGTGTACCTTATTAAGTCTTTCTAAAAGCTGAAAGTTTTGAATAAAAAAATTATGTCTTAAAAAAATATTTCAAGTGAAATTAAAAGACTAGTTTTTTTATAAATGGGATGGTAACTTTTCATCTAGTTATTTGTTACATGTACCAATATGTGAAATTGGTCAATAAATGATATTCACATACATATATTATAATATTATATTCATTATCAATTTTATCCTTATTTAGAAATTAACATGTGTCTTTCGATATCATAATGGGCTCATGATATTAACTGAACATGGATGCTATAAAAGAACATATTTCCTGAAATACTTACAGCTATATAGACCATCACAGTGGTAGTCTTCAAAACATCCCAGTTTTCATAAAATCAAAGGTATAAAGGAACTAACTAATGAAAATTGAAAATAGCATAACAAAATAAGTTACACATATGCTCCCTGACATTCACACTTCCCCCCTCTCCCTCACAAATGATTGAAGATTTAATTAATTTTAATGGTAACTTTCTAATTACATTGTTATTTTCAGATAATATACTTGAAAGGAAGTAAGGTTTAATCAAGGTGAGTGCTAACGGTGGTCTCATAATCATATTTCCCATCAGAATCCCTTGCCTTTTACAAACTGGTTCAGGGAGTATATCTAGGTTGTTATCATAACAATATATATGAATGAACAAGGTTAGTAATAACAAAATACAACAGCTGCCTGATCAATCCATTTTCATTGTGTGGTTAATCATTTCCTATATATATAATTATATACATTTTAAAAATTTCATTATTAATAGAGATTAAATGCAAACAGAGAGTTATAGATGTCAATTTATCTCCTTATTTGAACCCCAATCTTAGAGGCATTCTCAAAATTACTTAAAATTATAAGAATTTCAAAACTAAAATAAACCATATATGGATTTATACTGGACAGCCAAATATTGCAACATGCATAACTTGCTAAATAACAGCCGGCTAAATAGCAGCTGAATAAGCCATAATATGAACTAATGCATATGCAGGTGAACAAATAAATACCTTATTATCTGCATGGTATCTTATGCACAAGGCTGTAAAAATGCGTTGCACAGCACAGGCCTTCACATTGTGACAGTGGAGTATCATGCCATAGATTGTTGAGATTGTGGCAAGTTTTGACTCCATGGAGATCTTATCACCTTTATTAATTGTTATTGAAACAATGACTAAAATACTGCTAAAACATATTTCAAAAAGAAAAAGAAATATGAAATGAATGTTTTTCCCCATGACATCCAAAGATAATAACCTACCTATGGCAGAAAACAGCACTTGAAAAAGTTCAGGGCACTTCTCACTCATCTCAATAGCTATGTCCTTAAACCAATTCCTCTTACAGAGTTCACCTGTTTCCTTGGTAAATAATACACTTTTACCAAATCTGCTAACCTGTTCAACCGAGTTACATATACTTTGAGACACATTAACACTGAACCTCTCCATCATTTCAGAAATTGTTACTTTGTCGTCCTGTTCTTTACTCTGTACTAGTTTAGGCCTACAGTATCCATGGTCAGGTGTTTCTATTATCTGTGTGTCAGTTGCTGCTTCTGATTCAATTATAAAACTGTGAGTGAATTTAAAGCTGATGGCATTGATTCTGTTATATGCTTTTTATGTATTGATTTTCTGATTCTATTGAAATTGCTTTGATTCTGACTTACCTGAAGTGTTAAATGACAATTTTTGTTTGGATTTTTTGGGCTTCCTCTCCTCTTCCAAACTGATGTGTTTAAGTTTCTCCACAGAATGTTCAATTTGCTCTGCCACAGTTGATTTTAGAGTTGATGGTGGTGTTTTGGGCATACGTTTTTGTCGCCTTTGCACATTGTAGTGAAATTGACAAATGTTGTCAGAACACATTTTCTTGAACTCAATTGCATTTTGACATTTAAGTACACAACTTTCACACACACACATACTATGGAGCAGAGATAACTCTAACGTCTGCCCGGTGAATTGCTGAATTTTTTTCACATAATCCTCTTTAGTAGCTTTAAATTTGGTTAGACAGTGTAGTCTCTTACTTTCATTTTTACACAATAAACAGAACTCCGATTTCCCGATTTCAACTATAGTTTTTACCGGTGTTATGGGCGCCGCCATCTTTTTTTAAAAGTAGTTCCAATATGGTGACGTACGTCATACAGCCGAGGTTAGATGAGGTACGAATCTGCCGAGGTGTGCCGAATGTTATGTTTATAAACATAACGCGTCATTTCCGTTTATTGACGTTTCGAGTTTAGACTTGACAGATGGTGTTACCGTTATAATGTGCACGTGTGTTTCCTTATAAGTGAAAGTGGTCCTCATAAGGAGACATCTAACCAATATTTCACCTCCTGGATTAAGTGGGTCAATAAAGCAGTAAAGGGGAACGCCCATTTTTTGACAGTTCGGTTTGACAGGTAGGCGCTAACGTTTTCATGTACATTGCAGTAACTGCACGATAACTATCTTTTATATTCATGCGATATTGTATATAATATTCTTTTTTCCATTATTATAGAGGATGCAATGGAAGGGAAAATGTGTCAAAACAATTACAGAGAAACTACATCTATTCAAAGTCTTCCAGAGGAGTTGAAGACTAAAATTTTCTTAGAGCTGCCAATGAAAGATATTTTTTCAGTTTGTCTTGTCTGTAAGCAGTGGAACTACATTGTTATGAACAATGAGTCTGTTTGGAAGTTAAGATGTTATAATCTCCCTGAATTTCTGCACAAGAACTTTGTAAATGACAGAGCACAAGGGCACAATTGGAAGGTAGATACTGGTATTTTAATATACACAATGAAAATTAATAATTGTAGTTTGAGACAATTCTTCAAATATCTGGTGTGAATTATCTACATTTTTTTTCTCAGGAAATATTTAGAATGAACAATGGTAAAAATGGCATCAAACGGATGTGGCAGCAGGGCGTGTTTAGTAATCCAGCTTCCTATGATGATCTTCCACAAGGGATGTTTAGTAATATGGATGTTGACTCATGGGGTGATTTATTCCAGCTAGAATTGGACAGGTCATGACATTTACTGTGACTTCAAGAATGAGTTTTTGTTTTTTGAAAACGTACTTCCATGAAACCCTGTGGGTTTAAAACAAAAAACCAACTCATCGAAAATTAATACGGCCAAAACGGGTTTATTTATCTTTGTTCATTTTAAATGTACCCATTGTCTTAATTTTGTGTCATTGCACTTAACCTTTTTATTTATTGCATACCTGTTTACACTTGTAAACTTTACATATGGGATTTTAACCCTGATATTTTGTTTTATTTATTGACGTGTTGAAGGTCTTCAGTAAGTGCTTACATTTTGATGCAGTTTATAATTGTTATTTTGCATGTGCTTGCATATTGCTCTGTATTTGATCTTAGTACCTAAAATAATTTTTAAACATACAGAAAGTTATCAAATATTTTTTTAAGTATGGATGTGGTTTAAATAGTGCTTACAATGCAGTGTCAAATTAACTTATCATATTTGGTGATATATTACATCTTTTATGTATAAACATGCTTAGATAATTAAAAAAAAAAATCACATATTTTGAATTGTACATGTCTATAATGCTGTGCAACAGTGCAACAGAGATGTTTTCTAAGGCTATTGTCAGTTGATAATGAGGATCATCTGCCATATATATACAACAGTCATTCATCTTAAATCTAAGAGTTATTGTTTGGAAATTTGCTATAAATTAAGTTGTTCTTGACTTGGGGAAACTGTTTTACATTTGGAGACTTAATACTATAGTGTAACATTGAAATGAAAGTTAAAATAACAAAAATTCATAACGTTATAGAAACTCTGTTCTTGTTTTGTATATGATCGTTTGTTTGATAAAGAAACTCTTGTATCTATTCTATTCAATTAAAGGAAACAAGAATAGATGAATTCATATAACACAACTGTTTTCCTTTTTTCCTGAGATAAATGCATGTATATATCCATGCACATTGTGTTCATGTATGTATTCAACTGAACAATGCATCTGGACTGAAAAATAGGGTTACAATTGTATGGTCGAAGTATTAATTCTTCTTGGTTACTATAAACCAGCTTTTATTATATCTTTTATTTGCGACAACTTTATTTCTCGATTTACCGGAGATAAACTGGTTCGCGACGACTATTTTTTGCGTCCAAATCCATGCTTAATCCAAACTCGTTTTGATATAACACCCATAAGGCAAAGACTAGTTTGCGGCGAGAAATATTCGCGACAAAGAGGATCTCGCGAATCTCACAAAAATTTCTCGCACGCGAAAAAAAGTTGGTTTACAGTATCTCGAAAATGGAAATGGAAAAAAATGGAAAACTTTTGCTGGATATTTCTTGTTGAAACGGGGGGAAAATTTAGCTGTGGCTTCCATATACATTTTTACATATTACCCAGTAACAAATTATCTAATTGCTGACAACCATTATACAAACAAATGTATCGAATACATCATGGAATCACAGGCAGAAGCATTGGGGTTTTTTAATTTGGGGATGGGAGAGCTGAGGTAGACCTACCCCGACATTGTGGTAAGTGAAAAAATAATAATGTGGGAGATTCCGTCATTCTTTGGGGGGGGGGGGTGTGTCTCGTCTCTTAAAAATTTTGATAAACGGGTTAAATTTCCCTATTATTTTTAACAATATCTCAAAAATACTTTCAGAGGGAGTCGTTCCAAATTCATTTTCCTATCTGTAAATTGTCTGTTGCTACGTGCCTGAATTTTCAACATACAATTTTTGGCTGCATATCTCGATGAAAATTACCGTGCGGCAATTATAGTTTATGAAACACGATCAACGCGATTGGACGGTATACTTCTTTGCTATAAATGATTGCCTTCTATTTTACAGAATACAGACATTATCATGAAGCTAGTCATATTGTAAAAAAAATTGTCGAATGACACTGAAGTTTACGTTGCAGAGTACTATGGAAGGGAATTACCGCCAAAATTCTATGTATCTTGCTTTTATTCTTATTATGCTTACTTCTTTATTCTTCATTACATTTACACTTGCATGTCACTTTATTGTTTTCATATTCATGCTTATCCAATTTCACTTTGATTCTCTTTGATCCTTCATTGTTTGCTTAATTCTATGTTGCAACATTCTCTTATTATTTGTGTAAATTCTTTCTTCTATCTCTGTTACAAACGTGAATTCAAACACGCAAACCATAAAGCACTTTCAATAAAGACGAATACAAGTTGCATGAATTTATTGCTGCATTATGACGCCAGGCGGCAGTGTGCGCGCTACAATCGCTGCTCCCCGAAAAAAAACCAACGTAGCTAGCTAAATGTGGGATGTTTCGCACCATGACATTTCGCTCCAATGTTTATATGTTCAGATCAAGAAATGGAGGGGAGGTTAATGTACTAAGGGATAATTTATAATTTTGTTTGCCGGGGAGGGGGGGGGGGGTGTAGGTCGAGTTCTATTTTCAGTAGGTTTACTTCATATGTGAATTTAAAAAAGTTTGAATATTCAAGGGTGGTGGGGTGACTGGACCCCCCTCCTAAAATAAAATAAAATTCTAAGTCTGCCCATCAGTTATATTTATGAGACGATATAATCTTACACTCATAATTAACACCCGTATCATAATTATCATCATCGCAAGCTTGATATGGAAGTCGGTCAATTCAACTATTCATTTAATCAGGACGACATGTATGAGGTTCATGTCTCTAAGTTACATGTATCATAGCCTAAACACCTTCAAATCTAAACATGGACATTCAGTTACATGTACATGATTTTTATTAAAATAAACAAAACTACAATAAGCATGGTTGTGAGTGATACATACACATTTTTATCACTTCAAAAATCTGTGTGAATAAGAAGCATACATTATTAATGTTTTGTATTTTGAAAGAAAACAAAATATTTTATTTAGAACTTTATATAAGAATTTTTATTTAGATTTGATTTAGATTTTAAACCAAAACGCATAAACAGTCATATCACATACCGTATTTTAATCTCTCTGTCTGGTTTGTTTTCGTATACTCATTGTGTAATTAATTCACTGATAATTTAGATTCGTTAATTTTACCGCGTTTACTTCTGCGACTCCACCGTTCTGTGCCGAATCGCAAGAATATAAAATCGCGTGCACCAAACTTAGTTTTCATATCACAAGTTCAAAACTTTTAGAAAATAAAATAAGTGAGATTTTAAAACCTGCAGTTTTATGTTTTTTAACCCGGAATTTCACGCGGATATTAATTCATCGCATTTTATCAGGGATACACAGTACTGTAGCCTAACGAGAGGTACATAGTGATTCATGCAAGTGATAATTTTCACACGTACTGGAGTACAAGAAAAGCTACTTCTAATTATTTCGTACCCCAGTCCTTTTATTGTTTTTCAAAAACATCTTTAAATTTGGTTTAAATTTATTTCTATTTCATCTACATATTCCGCGGGTACCTGTGGACAGAACCGTGCATCACCCCACCTCTTTTCACCTCAAATGAAAATAAAGTCCTGTCGACAAGTACTTGTGACATGTTCCTCTTCTAAAAATTAAGCGTTCCTGCAAATAAT
This sequence comes from Magallana gigas, assembly GCF_963853765.1. NCBI lineage: Eukaryota > Metazoa > Mollusca > Bivalvia > Ostreida > Ostreidae > Magallana > Magallana gigas. Next base: position 16,905,486 of record NC_088858.1, on the reverse strand, counting down.
TTGCAAATAATTTGTTACTGCATATATATACGGTACATCATTGCATTGTGGATCTAGAATGAGATCAGATCCACCCCCAATGGAAAATTCACCCTTATTTAATCAACCAAAAAAAAATGTTACATTGAAAGTTTTAAAAATTTATCAATTTAAACTTACCTGTTATATAAACTGTTATAGTTAAGTTTAGATTGATAAATTATAAACTTTTAATGTAACAAAAACATTAATACAAAATTATCTCTCAGATACCCCCCCCCCCTGATTTTTTTTAGAACCGCGCGGAGGCATTTTACATGTACACAAAAAACCTTCGTATCTTTTTAAGTCTGCGTATATCGTGGCTTGTTAAAAGTTAATTATATTAACATGTATTTCATATTCCTATACTAAGCCCTTAATTTGAGATGTTTTCACGAATTTATTAAATTTATGCCATTTGTTAGTTTCGTTTTAATAAATCTTCGGGAGCAGCAGTTGTAGCGCACACACTGCCGCCTGGCGTCATAATGCAGCATTAAATTCATGCAACTTGTATTCGTCTTTATTGAAAGTGCTTTATGGTTTGCTTGTTTGAATTCACGTTTGTAACAGAGATAGAAGAAAGAATTTACACGAATAAGAAGAGAATGTTGCAACATAGAATTAAGCAAACAATGAAGGATCAAAGAGAATCAAAGTGAAATTGGATAAGCATGAATATGAAAACAATAAAGTGACATGCAAGTGAAAATGTAATGAAGAATAAAGAAGTAAGCATAATAAGAATAAAAGCAAGATACATAGAATTTTGGCGGCAATTCCCTTCCATAGAGTACCGAGAGCTACACAGTACGATGATCAGCATCGTCAAAAGTGAGCAAACCAGAATTTGATTTGGCTGTGTTCGGCTTATACAAGAGTTTGTACGTGGGGGTATGAAGATGGTGCAGTTGGTCAAACCTGGTAGAGCCTCTGCATGATCTGCTGTAGATAGATTAGAAGAGAGTAGTCACATGTTCCGTTAAATTAAGATGCTGTCCTGGTATCTTGACTAAACATTATCACCAATATAAAATATATACTGCTGACATTGTATTCGAATTTTGTTTTGCTTTCCGTACGCTGTGTTGAACACCTCCTTGGTAGTGAATGCTGTGGTCCATTTGCTCTTGTGTATGCTTGTGAAGGTGTTCTTGGGAAGCATTTTTGATGATCTGTTTCTCAACAAAAAAAAAGATATGCACCTACTGGAATGTCTTTTAGGATTAAGCTGTCGATACCAGGTTTCGTTGATGAAAGCCCATGCTGTGGTCTAGATGAATGGTGTAAGATTTTTATGCAATGGTACCAGCTAGCTTGGGAATATCCAAATTGTTATGTTTTTATGTCAAATATTTTTATTCTGGATTGGTTGTTTCTTGACAGTCTATAACTAGGATCTTGAGGTACGCATGATAGACCCGATACATTGATTGAAGATTTCGACAGTTGTAGCTGCTTTTAGGTTTGGAATTTTTTTGGTGCTAAATGTCATTCTGGATAGTGTATGAAGATAGATTAATTAGTTAGCGACTGTGGCTGTTCTTGCATACCGCAGCAAAATAAATGGGCTATTTCTGTACTACATGTATATGCAGCATTAAAAAAACCGCATATGACCTGCCATTTTAATAAGATTTTTGCAACAAAAATGACACAAAAAATACTTTCCAAAAACTTTATGACAGTTTTATTTAACATTTAAATTTTTTAAATTAAAATTAATAAATCATCGGTGATTAATACACGGCAAAAAATCGTTACAACAATGATACCATTTCATTTTTCATTAATACCTTATTGATACTTTAATGATATTTATTAAAACCTACATGTTTTCAAACAACGTTGTTTAATAGTAAGAAGCAAACACTGAAATAATGAATCGTTACTTTCACACACCTATCGATTATTTTCAGTAATCTTTAGCAGAACGTTTTTAACATGTAACGGTATTAATCACTATACATTGCTCAAATAAAGAATTATCTGTATTTCTGTAGACCCCTCAAATATATGTACATGTTTTTGTTTTTTATAGGTTTTTTAACTGTTGCACACATGATGCAATTAAAGTTATCATATTTTTCTGCTTTAAATAAAATTATGTGTTGTTGTACCAAAATATACAATATTATTTTATGTAATATAGCTGCATATAATCTGTGCTCTCGTGTTTATTATTTTGTAAGCTACGTTGCCTTCAAATGAAATCCTTACAGAAAACGTACGTATGCAGCAAAGGAAAGGCAAGATAATTCCAATATAGAATGGTAGTCAGAAGTACGTTTTACAATACACCGGTAGGCCGAATGTCTAATTTTTGCATGCTGTTTAACTGTCGAGTTCGTCTGACTCGCGCAAGTCAAATGAGAAAGATCAAGGATTCGGAGCAATGCCATTTTCGCTAAGGTAACCATGGGTTTACGATCTGCCCCTCTACAACCGTTGCACATGCAGGGGCAGAGTGGATCGTAAACCCTTGCATAGCGAAGATTATGTAATGCATAAAACTGCAAATAAAAGGCTTTGTTGCACAATCTTTTCAGCACACATCGATGGGCAAACTCAGATTAAAAAAAAACTGACTTGATTAGTACAAATACATTCCAGAATAAAAGTTTCCCTTGTAGCATAGTTTGCACGTAGCTTACAATGCATCCGTCCTTTGGAACCACCTTTTGCATACCTCTCTGAAATTAAGACAGATTAAGAACGAGTCGTAATTTCGTCGAAATTGATGGACTTAAAATGGTTTAACTAAATATTACGACAAATCATGTTTGACTTTATTTTGATCATAACTAAATTTTCAGATGCGATAAGAAAACTTAAATTTCCCTTCATTTAAGTGTACTAAGATTTATTTTCAGTTTTGTGGGCAATCGTCCAGCTATTCGAGACTATATTACACACTGTTAAAAATATGGAAGAAAATGGGCCTCCAAAAACAGCCGACAGAACAAACCGTAATATACAGGATCTCCCAGAAGAACTAAGGATCAGAATATTTTCGATTTTACCATTGAAGGACATTGTTTCCGTCTGCCTGGTCTGCAAGAAGTGGAATTCCTTGGCTAATAGTGAATCATTGTGGAAGATAAAATGTAACAGTCTTCCAGCAAACGTGGAACGGGAACGTTTGAACGACGATGAAAAGGGCTGTAGATGGAAGGTATAAGTACATCCCTTTGTATCGTAAAATTTTCTTGATTCTTTTTATAGATATGAATTATGTAATGAAACATTAGAGTCAACATCGCGTAAATTTTCATTTTTGTTTCCAGGAAATATATAAACGAAACTCCTGGCGAACATTTCATCCAGATATGTTCAGAAATCCAGCAGCATATGATGATCTTCCACAAGGAATGTTCGGCAACATGGATGTAGACTCGGTGGCTGATGTACTCCAACTATCGAAACGATCATCATAATATTTTACCGTGATAAGGGTCCGTTTATATATTCCGGAAATGATGTGATCAAAGTACTAGTGCCAAATGGTTTTTTAGTGTATACAATTAATAAACATTTTCTAACAAAAGTATTTTCACCAATTTTATTTCTTTTATGAAATATTGATCGTTTTTAATTAAAGAAAATACACTGTCTTACTGGATCTTAGTGGAATGATCCTTTTCACACTGGTACATAACAACATACCTCTAAGAATAGCAACATACCTCTAAGAATAACCTTTTCTTGATACGAGTTCAAGTCAAATGGGGTGGATGGATCGAAAACATTATAATCCCTTTGACTTGTTAAAGGGGTATAAATTTATAAAAATACCCTATAAACTAAAGGTCAGAGAAAGGGAGGTTTTAAAAATGAAAAAAAAAAGTCTGAATTGAACCACCAACCATGATATGGAAAATAAGCACATGTTTATACTTGAATGTATTAAAGAAATCATTTCTTACAGCAATTTGGTTGTACAGCATTAGGTCAAGTTCAACAAGTAGTATAACTGGTAATTCATATAAATTTGTTACCATTTCTATGTCTTAAATACAGAATGTAAATACATTGATGTAGACTTCAACATATACACTATAAATCCATTATAGTTATTCGTTATTATGCAAAACAAATTAATTGAGCAAACAAAATTTTATAGACTCTATCAGATGTTTTATTGCAGATAAATACGTAATTATCTGGCAATCAGTTGATGTTATTTACAATTATTCATGTCTACAATGTTGGATTAAAACATTGCGTCAGTGATCTCATTTAGGACAGTATATGAAAAATGAATGAATAGAGCCCTTTTAACAAGAGCTTGGACTTTGGGTAGTTGTGTCAAAGAGCAATGTGACTTAGGCCTATTTATTTCACAGCTGGCCATTCAGCCATGGGTCTTTGAAATCAACAAGATTTGTCTGGTTTTTTAGCTAAGACTTGCAATACATGCATATTTCACTCAAAACCAGCATCACTTTTAATCTGTTTTGATGCAAGAAATAAATAGTTACCTCCTACCGAAAGTCCGAGGTCTTGTTAAAATGGTTCTAACTTTTTAAAGGCTTATGTCATGTTTACATGTGTCAGTATAATTTTGAAGTTACTATGTACAAATATAAATGTACTTATATGCAATTTAAATAATGTTATATACATGTAATTTATAATTACATGTAAACCAATCAATTCCACAACCTGTAATTCCCAAACATATCATATATTAAATAACAGTTCATGTACCAAGGTCATATATATGTACATGTACACACAATGTATGTGCATAATGAAATGTAGATGAAATAACAGCTATACACATGAACAATGTGTGCACATTCTTCACAAACATTCACAGGTTCAAAACCTACCAGTAGATCATCTAAACCTTACTTTTTCATTGCCTCTATATACTTCAATTCTACATTCACTCCACACAGTATCAAACAGCTGAAATGTCAAATCCACACACTTCATTCAATTGTAACACAGTCTTGGAATAGGAAATAGTTTAAGATATCTTTTGAACATGGTTCCTAGTTGATACATCACAGTCAACACATAGTAGAAGAACTGCACCAAGCTGGCCACTGCAACAAATACCACTAGATCAAAGGATGGAGATCTTCTTGGAAATGGAAAACTTGTACCCTGTCAGTTACTTTTGGACTGGTTCGTGTAGGGTAGCAAGTCTTTGGCAGGAAACCCATGAAGAACCAACAGAATAATAATCATGGCAACGAAGGGGGCTAACAGAAGCCATTGTAGATCCTCCATGATCAATTTATTAAATCTGGAAACAGAATAAGTTTTTTTATTATATATGTTGTTTACAGCTTGGTTTTTTTTTGGTTTTTAAAATGATGTGTAATGGTTCATATCTAGATATACCTTAATGAAAATCTGTCTTCAAAAATTTGTCCATACTGATTGGTCAATCTCACAGTCACATGACCTTGACTTGGCTCCTCCCCAGCAGGGACTTGTACATTATAAGTCTTTGGTTCAGGAAATTCTCCTTGCATCAGCAATCTATTTCCAAAATATATCTAAAAGAAGAGGATGTTCACTTAACAAAAGAGTTGAAATAGGAATACAATTTAAACAAAAATAAGAATCATGCAATTAATATACATGTCGTTCAAACTCAGATAAAATGAACACACTTTATGAAAATTATACCACTTAATACTTAATATGGGTATTTAAACCAGTTAATGCACATGTGAATGTGTTTGTAACAGTACTTGGGGGTAGTCAATCACTAATTTTGTTTTAATCACATAACACTAATAAAATCCAGATACCCTACATACATTGCTTAGATTATCAAATCATAATCAAGGTACAATTTTAACTGTTATCACATCCCTCCATTAAAGATAACATTACTTACAGCCACAAAGTACTTGGATTTACCGGGCTTGTACAAGGGGTCAATGATTTCAAATTCCACCGGAAATGTTTCTCCTGTGACCTCTGTTTCAATTTTGTTGGTGGTGGTGATATAAACACCTGTCTAAAACAAAATCATAAATCAATAATAATCTCTCAATAATACATCAAGTTTCAGCATAAAAGGATTATGTATGGTTTGAGCCTAAAATGGCCCCCTTAAATGAACATTGTCATTTTACTGTAATTCTTTGGTTTGTTTGTACAAATATACATTTGAAGTTTTTTCAAAATTTTCATTTTGATTTTAGTGCCCACAATTTAAAAATATGACATCATAAAGTTTACCTTTTCCTGCCATTTTTGCATTTTAAGCATAAAACCGCTTGTTTTGAAGCAGTTTTTCTTTAAGGAAACAATGAGCGACTGCTTGAACAAACAAAATATTTTCACCAAAGATGTATCTCTCCAGTACTTATAAGTGACAAAAAGTTTGTTCTTGTTCAAAATGTCCATTTTTGACTGAATTTGATTGAATTATGAAAATGGCGTCACTTCTGACGTCATATACCGAGAGTGAGTGCATATAAATCACATAAATAGGTGAAAAACATATTTTATGTCAACTCTTTTATAAAATAACACAACAAATTAATGTACCTGAATCACTTTAAAAATAGCGAATTATGGGGGCCAAATTTGACTAATATCATATATAGTTCTTTACAGATTTGTTGAGTGCTAATAAAGTGTATGAAATACATGTAGTACATATTGCATTACTGTCAAAAAATATGAATAATAATGAATGTACCTGCTAAAAGGTCAGAAATATTTGCTAAAATACATGAAGTTTCTGAGGACTTCATTATTATTTGAATCAGGTAAAAATTTACCTTGAAAGATTTTGTATTTACCATGGTAATGTAGTTTAAAATACCTTTTTCTCTGAAAAGGAAAAGTCATTTGCAGTCTTTGTTTCAGAAGTCAAAGACAACATATGGTTGCTTCTAAGAGTTTCATCCCTGGCATCATCAAATTCCGCTAGTTCTTGTCCAGTTGCCAAGCACATTAGTGTTCCATCACTAGTAGCAACCAACAGCTCCATTCCAGAAAACCATTTGATCAGGTCATGTGATAAGACCTGGACCAATGAAGTTTCTCCAAGAGGAATCTGTGATTTGCATTTCAGATCCATCGATATCAGATGAATAGATCCATCATCTGCCATTACAACCTGATAATAAAATAATTGTTTTTTCTATCAAGAATTTCAGGTCAAAGTAACCTTTTTAAGATTATAAATAAACATCAAAATTTTAGCCAATCAGATTCAAGTTTTTTAAAACATCACTACAAAATAAGTTGTTTTTCCTACACATATTTTTATTTCTATTTTTTTTTTTCAAAAAATGTTTTCAAATGGGATTAAAATTTATTTGGATAACATTGTAATACCAAAAAATTAATTTAGAAAAGACAAATTTTGAATAACAGGGTTATAAAACAGTTGACCCACCATGTCTGGGGTAGTGTGGGTGGTGGAGACCCTTGTGATGAGTACATTTGCCGTCATCCTTGCCCCCACAGACACTGGCCAGTCTGGTAGTACTGTGCCATTCACTCCATTCAAGGCATAGATGAATCTAAAATAGAAATCAATACAAAAAATGAAATTAATTGAAAATCACAACATTTTAAAGATTTATGAGTTCTGATTGCAAGTTTTGATTGAATTCTTAATTACATGTTACAGTGCTAAATGTGATAGCTACATGTAATTCAAATGTTGATTCCGAAACACCAGTTTGGTGATCACTGTTTCTAAATGTGAATCATTCATTACAATTTTACCTATTATCGTAATGTCTGATAAGTAAATTGTCTTTACAGTATAGTAAGTAAAACTTGACTGCATGTTCAGTATCCCTAGCTGTCTAAAAAATCCTTATGAACTTTTCTTAATGATATATAATAACAAGTACCGGTATATATTTACAAGAGCAATCTGCAAAAAAAAAAGTGCTGACCCATCATCAGTAGTAATAATAATATCCATTTTTCCATCCCTGTCAACATCATACAGGCGACTCCCGGGCGATGAGGTTCCAGAGATGACAGACTCCCAGAGTTTGCTCCCTTCCTTGTTGTAACAAATCACATTGGCGCTGGTGTCAATGGTTATAATCTTCACCACTCCATCACCAGCCAAGTCAGCTGCTGTGATCTTTGAATTAGAAACCAAACATTCATCTCATTTGTTATCACCTACTGGGAATTCATCAGTACTGTAATTCATGAAACACCAATATTTGTTTGTCCTATTGTTCAGTTAATGCATTTTATCATAAAAGCATTCTAGAGAAATTTGCTTTAACTTAAATTTTTAACTCTAAATCATTGCAGTTTAATCATTTAACCTTTGACCTAAAATATTAGTTTTAGGTCAGTGTTCACCCTTTACCCAAAGGCACTTTGTGGGTGAAATATAAGACAGTTTAGTTCAAGAAAAGACTAGATATACTTTGGAAATTGTTACACTGACAGACAGTATAGAGAGGGGCGTTAAATAAACTCTTTCACATGAATAAAACAGAAAGGAAATTAACACAATTTTGACCTAAAAACAACTTACTTGTCCATGTATAGTGTTTTGGCTGACTGGCCAGCCAGTCCTTACTGAGCCATCCTGGTTAAATATGAAGAGACTTCCAGCAGATGTACCCATGATGACCTCCAGCTGACCTCCATCAACATCCAAGTCAATTACGGTGGGTGAAAAAATGTTGTAGGCGGGAAATGTTGCATCAACCTTAAAAGTACATAAGTAATATTCACTGCTTTTATGAGAACACTCTAAAATGTTTAATGAACAATATTTGATATGATTACCTGTACTTATAGCCTGTATATTATTGTTGATATTTATTGCAGTTTGCTTCACAATCTAATTAAAATTAGATCCTTCACGCTCTCGTATATGATATGTCGCTGTGATGCATCAGAAATGTTTGATATTTTGTTATAATTGCTTAGTAAAATATGTACCAAATAAACACGTATACCTCACAGCGACATATCAAATACGAGAGCGTGAATGATCTAATTTTAATTAGATTGTTTGCCTCATGAAATGGATTTCATCCATCTACCGGTAATCAATTTTTGCATCTCAATGCCAATCAACTTTAATAATAAGGAGTTGATTCAAAGATCTGCCCATTTGTAATATGCTGATGATATATGACTTATCTCCTACTATTGTATATTTCTATAGCAAACACACAAGTTGTTGAATAATATCATTAATACATGTATCATTTCAAATCATGAAATACCCTACATTTATATCTGCTGGCGTTAAATGTTTCTACCTTTCTATTGTGATAAAAATAGTCAGTGTCTGCATAAAATCTCAGCCATTTCATTTTTTCATCAATACACATTAGAGCAGTGTAACATGTGATAGGTGAACAAGGACAATTTTTTTTTAATTATTAAAGGCAGAGGCATTGAAGTAATTTTCATATGTTGTTTGCATAAAATGCTGCATTCACCATTGAACTATGCCTTAATCTGGCACTAAAGCAAGTTATCTTTATGAATACATGTATCAAATAAAAATTTCAGATGTAGACATGAGTTGCGTGCAACAGTTGATCTGTTGGACTAAGTGCAAATGTTATTCTCAGCCTTCAGCCCTGGGCAACTGTTCACACTCCAGGCCAACATTTTGGTGCACTCATCCTTAGCCAACAGCTGTAAATGAGACAAATCTTTAATACAAATACTTGTTTATCTATCTACAGTCTCCATAAAAACTGTTTAAACTAAGAGGTTAGTAGTATCAGTGATCTGTAAAAATCTACTGGTCCTCACAAAAATTTACTTTACCCCTGGCCCATATATCCATATGTGTACATAAAAAAGTTCACAGGGACTTTATAATAGATTGATTTTGATGTTTGACTTCTAAAATATTTACAAGCCCATCAGACTTCATAATTTTTTACTTTCATTGATCCGACCACAAAATTCACTTGCCATGGTCTTCGGACCACTTAGTTATCATGATGACTGAAACAAAAGGGTTGATAAACAAAGCCACATTTACTGCGTTCTTTGCTTGATAAACAATTTCCAAATACAATGTGTAAAAGGTGGTGATCGAGTCAAACACAAGGCCTCTGGGATATTATGCAAAAACTTTAACCACTAAGCTACCGAGACCTGCTAAAATTAATGATCGTCATACACTTGCTACCCAAGTGACAGAATGTAAATGTACAGAAACTGGAAGGAGTAGCTAATAAAACTACTGTACAGAACAATAAACTTAACATTACCTGAGTGAGGTCCAATAACTTGCTCCAAATGGTTTGTCCAGTCGTCAAATTCAGCACTGTGATACCAGCCACCAAGTACTTGTCAATATCAGAAAACTCCAGTCCTCCCAGTGTTTTCAACTTTTCCTTCACCCTGTAGTCATCCTCTTCATAAAAATAAGACACAGGAATCACCAGTTCCTCTTCTCTAAAGTCGTTGTTTAAATCAGCAAGTATAGGTGTGGCCAAAATGTGAGGATCAATTGGCAAATACTTGCTATCCTAAAAATAAATGTTGTAATTCACAATCAATATAACAACTCAAGAAATGTACACATTCATACTGGTACATGTACTAATGAAATGGCAATTGATTAATAATTATTGTTACACGAGTAAAAAATCAATGCATACTTCGGTTTGTGAAAATGATGTATATTTTTCGATATCTTCAAACTTCACAACAAGGTCTGATTTGTACCAATCAGATGCAACATATGCTGGAGGCAGCTGGGAAAAAATTATAATAACAATAACTTATGTACATGTATTTCAATACTTAAATCAAAATTTACGAGACAGCGACTACTGTATGTTCTGGGGGGTTTTTCCCATGTTTCAAAATTGTGAAAATGGGATAAATGTTTAACTCTTTTTTAAATCAATCTGTATTTTTTGTTATTTACAAAGTTTTTAATAACAAAAAATACTATAGCGTCCTTGCATGCTATACATACGGATTTAAAAACAGCACAGGGCAATAACCCTACATAAAACAATAAGGGATCGCATAAAGTTATTTCTCTAAGAATACTTCACATAAATTACAAAGACTACAAATATTAGATGTAATTTCTCCAGGCTTTTTTTTTGGCTAGGTAAAAATTATACCCAAAAAACCCCTAGGAATTACCTGGTAGATCATCAAATAGATAACCAGATATATCATATGATATTATAGAAATTGCAAATTTTTTCTTTAAATTCATAGAAAATTTTACAAGACATCTAAAAATTCTTTAAATTTTAAAGATATTCATAAAACCGTTTAAACTTTACGTTCATATTGGTTTTAAATTACCTGTACAGTTTGATTTCGTAGAAAGTGTCCTGCAGGTGTATAAAATCTTAGCTCAGCTGAAGATGTTGTAAAGAGGATGTCTAATTGCCCATCATTATTGATATCAAACTATTTTAAAAAATACAAAATTTCATCAATTAATGTTAACCACCAAAAAGTAAGTTTCATAATCCTGCACTTTTCATGGAGAAAATCAATATCAAACTGTCTAATAGATTAATCAACTCCTTAATTACACTGTAATTCATTCATATGAAAGCGAAATTGTATTTAGACACTAAAACGTTACTAAACAAAAACAATTATTTCCTAAAAAGTTTGCGAATGGAATATCTGTAAGTACAACTTGGGGTAAATCTCCATACTTCCTTGATTAAACCTGGATAATGAACAAATTGTGTTTTAATTATTAAACTTTAATAATACCTGTATAGGACTAGCATGCACAGAATTATCCAGATTAAGTGCTGGCCAAGCTGTTTGTGATAGTATTTTTCCAGTCTCTGAATTGAGAACTGAGAAGCTTTCGCTGAACGGAGCAGCCACTATATCTAGTTTTTGGTCATCATCAACAAGGGTCACTAGAGGGGCAGCTGCAAAGGGTGCATGTGCTAGCTCAGCTGTCCAAAGTGTCTTCAATTCATAACCACATCTAAGTGAAAAAATAAAGGTTACAATTCATTCATCTTAAACATAGAACCCGGAGACTGGGTGGAACCTTTATTCGGTTACTTTTCATCCATCTATAGTGCTTGTTACTTGTGTTTTCTCTTCATTACCATATTTTTGTTCAATCAACACAACATTCACAGACTTTGAATGTGTTGTGTTGTTTTAAACTCTCCATCTGTCTATTATCTGTTTTTAACTACTTCTCTCATGACATACTAAACGTGTTGTTATAAAGGTGATAGAAAGAAGATATTGATGGAGTACCGTTACATAAAACTGAAAAGAATAATTGAAAAAATATTTCAAAGTACTTCATTCTGTGCATTCTTTCTGCACGTAATTTTGAAGCTAGGTTTTCCTCTGCATTCTTCACGGTTGGGGACATCAGGATAAAACAAACAATCCAAATATAAAAGCTTATGTTTTCCATAATAAAATGCTGAAATAAATTCCCTGTTTATATTTAAAATAACCATCTCAAAAATTATCTAGTCAAGTTAACATGGGCGCAGACATTTTGAATATCAATAAAACTTAAAACCCCGGCTGAGAATAAATAATCCCGTATTCGTGCGTTGGTCATCAACTTGTACTATGTGTGCATTTATTATTTGTTTTATTAGTTTCAAATCAATCAATTTACTTATTTAGTATTTTACAATCTATTCATGCAAGTATACGGGCCAAAAAGTATTGGCACTTATCGATAACAGTTTTTCACAATCAGAGATATATATTGTATAAGAGTCAAGACCCAAGTTTTTCAAGACCGACCGACCCAAGTTTTTAAGACATTGAAAAAAAAATTGATTTTGAAATTCTGTGGACGAATTAAATCAAACTTTCATTCGAAAGAGGGGATTTCCTTATCTTTTTTATGGGGGTAGTGGTGGGTAGTTGTTTTAATCAGTTATTTTGTGTGAATATGTGGGGTTTTTTATTAATTTTTTTTTAGGGAGAGGGGTGGGTTTAAAAACAGCAAATAAAAGTGGCCTAATAATTATGCTGTGGGTAAACATCATAATCTTACTCAGAAACGATGGTGTATATATTAATTAGAAATTAGTTATGACAATTAAATATCTTTAGGTCCAAAGGACATACACTTTCCGAGAAATTTCCAAATGATTCTTTGATGTTTGGAAGATTACATGTTGGAAAAATAAACATAAGGGAAAAGAGAATAGAATAAAACGTGTAGTACTGATCGTTCTCAAATAAATCATGAAACGTTGATATAGTTGATTATACAACATAAATAATTTTATGTGTAGTTCGTCCTCTACACTGTCAGCCTCGCAGATAGAAGATTTCCTTTCATGCAAAAGTTTACCGTTTATGTAGGAGTATATGTATATATGGTAATATATACATGCATAATAACACGGCCATTTCAATGGAACCGTAATACACAGAATAGGCTCTAAGAAACACACAGTACATAAGAGTTATAAAATGCAGATTTTTTTTACCCAGGGGATACATTCCAAAATCTACACCTTTTTTTAAGTGCGTTTGGTCTAATTTTACTGTAATATTTTCTGCACTGTGTTTTATTCATTGCACCAACACTGATATACTTTATCTACTGTGTTGTAGTTGGTATAATTGACACAATATTTTCATTTTATATCAATTGGTGTAAATGTTGACTTTTTATAAATTCAGTGCATGGTCTGTTAGATACATTTCTTGAATGAAAGTTAAACTCTTATTCTTCAGGATTTTTTTTTCGGAATCAGATTCTATAATAAAATAAAAATAATAAAATGGAAACTCTGAGTAAAGGTGGTAATACAGTATCCAAATCATGGTATTGTCAGTAATATTTCGTGGTCAACAATTATCTAAATCTACTAAAATTATATAGATATCATCTAGCCTCATGGCTGCATGTTGAATAAACACTTTAACAAATACATGTATATAAATAAGGACAATTACTGTTATTATTAGAAGTATTCTGTATTTGCTCTGTCATCCGTGTAAAGCTGCATTGATAAAACAGATTTTCTTAAAGCCAGACATGAATGGAACATACATAGGTGGATGATCAATTATCTACATGGGGTTTACTTCAATAGCATGACATGAATAGACAAGTGCATATAAAGAATCTTTCTACAGAATAAGCTCTTCGGCTCAGGGCTGCTATGTGTATTGCAGGACCACTAACCAAGCGTGACCGCATTAATGATGTCTGGCCTACGTAAAAAAAATCATTATTGGGCTTTGTTATGCAGAAAGGTCTGGGTTCACTGAAGTGTAAAGACACACCTGAAGGTGTAAGAAATCGCTTTTTCGGGGGACACACTGGGATCCTCCCGCGAAATGTCAGTCAAAATAAGGAAAATCCCTCTCTAATGTGCGGTAAGTGACTTTGTATTGATGATAATGTTTGGGAATTCAATGAAATGTTTGAGTAAATTCCATGCAATCGGCGCTGGGATTGAAACCAGGATAATGACATGTGGCGGGCCGACAACACATGAAGAATTTATAATTTTGTCATTTAGATTCGAGACTTTGAACACGGGTCCAATATGATAACAAAATAATGTAAAAATGTATTGTATGTGTAGATTTTTGTTGTCGTTCTTCCTCTTCGATCGATCTTTCTATCACGAATGTTGATCATACTCCAGTAATAAGTTGTTGCCAGCTATAGTATATATACGGCCCTGGTTGTTGCTATTGTTGTTGATTTTTTTTCTCTCATGAGAAAAAAGTTTAATTTTGTCAGTGTAAATAAATTTGTAATTAATTAAAATGACTCTGTGCAGCTTACGCGTACTATACACTGGTGTCGGAAGCAAATTGAAAGTGGGGGGGGGGGGGGGGCTAGACTAATCCTCAGAAATATTTCTCAATAAGTAATTCCCAAAATCATGGAATTCCTAATCCGTGGGGGGGGGGGGGGGGGGGGGGGGGGAGAGATACCTATCCTTCCAAAAAAAGATTTCTTATCCCAAATTTTTTTCTTCAAAATCATGAAATTCCTAATCCGTGGGGGGGGGGGGGGGGGTCTCAATTCTTCTCAATCTTCAAAGGTAAATTTCGGAACAATAATCTTTCCTGCGAAAAAAGTGGGGGGGGGGGGGGCTGAACCCTCTATCGAGCTATATTTCTAATGGTTAGGTATAATTTTGCAAAAAAAAGTGGGGGGGGGGGGGGGCTAAGCCCCCCTAGCCCCCCCCCCCCGGTTCCGACGCCTATGTTATATAGAGAGGAAAGGGGTGATCCGGACAGGCCCCTTTAGAAAATTAAAATTAATAATATATGCTAAAATTTACGAAAAAATTACTTGTACCACATGGCAAACACAATTATCTGTCGCGCCCACTCCGGAAGATTTTCAGATCCGCGCATGATAATTTATTCATTTAATATATTTTTTTTAAACTGCCAAATATTAAATTATTTGAATGTCTCTATATGTGTATAGTCTGTTTGCATTGCATATACTTATATAGATAATCAAAACGCCATTTTAAACGTTTAAACGTTTTTATGCAAACCGAACTTCCCAATTTTGGCGGGCTGTAACACCCTTCGAAATCCGCCAATCTTCAAAATACAACGTCATAAGTAGGTCAACCAATGAAATCTCTATTTACAAATTGAATACGGGATGATTACAAATCATCAATGGTGGGAAGCAAGGTGTGATGAAAATGAACACGTTTTTGAAAGGTTTGTGTTGTATTATCTATTGTTATGTGAAAACAAGCTTTCTTTTCACTAATTTTTGTGTTTTAATGTTGAGAAAGATTAGGCAGTGGTCTGTTTATATTGAAATGGTAACCCACGTCACACTGATCACGATCTAAATGATTCTTACGTTGTCTGTTTTAAAAGTGTTTTGAAATTTTATTTATGCTGTAGAAGTATTGCTTGTGGTTTTCATAATATTAATTTTCAATCATTTTCTTACTGAAATCAGACATCAGCATATTGTACGCCCGTGTAATGAAGGCCATGGCCTCATCTCGCATCTGTCATGCAGCAGGTTTAATTCTTTTGTATCGAATTCTTATAGTACTATAAAATTGCTATACCATGGCTGTGAATAATTGGAAGCCACCTTTTTCACTTAACAAAACCTGTGCCATTATTTCACTGATTAAAAGAATACAAGTCGCCAAATATTTGATATAGGCATCTGTCGAATATAACAATTAATGGAATACACCTGCAGCGAGACATCGTACTGCACTTTTTCTGCATTTGAAGTAAGGAACCTTATCATTGTTTTGGATTATACAATCCAATTTTTCAGATTATTTACACATACTAGCCCTTTACTTTATTGATCTCAATCTTTCACTGCTCATGCAAGGACTCTGAAATGCTGATATGCCCTATTCCCCAATGACACATTAATTTACCATAAAAGGTGTCCCCAAATACTGCATTTACTAACGACTGGTTAAAAGCATTATTTAAAGTGAGGTTTAATACTGTGGCTGTATTATAGCAACCAACATCATTACATGTGCAAAATATTGTCTATATAGAATATTGATGCAATTCTTAGATGAATTTTGCTCTTTACAGTTCACATTGCTATTAAAAAGTTTCAATATTTTAAGCATTAATTTTAAATAATGAAAGTTTAAATCAACAGTCTATTTTGTTTGTGAGTGTTTTCTCTGTACGTTAGGTTAGTAACATTACCCATTAATAGGAAGGAGGACACAATATTAGGTAAATTTGTGCTTAAATCAGGACCCTATGACGGATATCTTAGTGCTTACATTATGATGCTTAATAGCCTATTCTGCAGTTAACTTTACAAAGTTCTGTAACCCCATCCTTCTTGCAGGATATGTACATTGATATGTACCCACATCCCAATAGCTGAGCATTACATATAAGTACTGTATATATAATGATAATGATGTGCATAGAATCAGAAACACCCAAGGGATAGAGGAGAGAAGCCAAGGGATGTTACATTATATTGATTTGCACACGGACAATTCATACCTTTGAAGACCTCCATTTACCTTTATAGTGAACAGTACAATAGATTGTGCCTGACATACCCTGTTAGACAAAACCACATCAGACTCGGGTATTGTGATATGCAATTACCGGTATGTTTTGCACTATTATGTTTGATGTGATATTTTCATGGTAAAAATTCAATTTCTGATTAATAAGCGCATGCTTAATTGAGTAATGTACATGAATTCAGATAGCATTAGGGAAATATTCGATCAACAACTAAATTATGATCAGAGCCTGAAGTCATACTTTGAGAATTTTTTTTTTTGCTGGTAAATAGAGGAAAAAAATGTTTCAGTTTGAAGGAGAGATGACGGAAATACCCAATGGTCAACTATAGCCAGTGATTTGTTACGAAAAGATCTGAATATATATCTCTATTTTCAGTACACATTTTAAGTGTGTGTAAATCCTTTGGGATTTTCTTAATGTTTCTATTTCCTTGATATGACACCATGTTGAAAAAAAGGAAGTACCTACACCAATTAGTAAGTCTGTTAGTTGTCACGCCCACTTACAACATGAACTCTTGCTTCATAGTACTGTTGCACAGTTTTTAAAAAAAAGTGCCCCGATCTATGTGTACTTTTGATCATATATATACCGGTATGTTCATATTTATTTTTTGTTTAAAATTGACATTGATATTTTTGATACGAAGAATGTAGTTTTGAGAACTAGATTAGAATTTTAATCAAAGAATTTAACTTAGTACATTCACTATTAAGGATTTGTAGACGGCAGAGATATGGCAATCGTCCATGTAACAGGGTATTAGTCACATAGTGAACTTCCATTCAAGATATGCATTTGTTTGTTTACGATCATGATCCGATCATGAACCAAGTGTAGATTGTACTAAGATAAGTAGTATTAATTCATATGTCTTGTATTAGTATTGTTGATGGGGTAAACAGTTAACAGGTGCCCCTCACATTGCTTGTTGTTTCACCTGGATGCTCTATTAGATGAAGCAGGTTATCATGTTCATTGTGTGCAACAGATGATGCTCATGTACTACAGAATATGCAGTCAGTTCTCATAAGATTATTTCAATTATACCTTTTGCTTTTTGTCATTACATGTACAGTTGTAATCAAGAAGCTCTAAATTAGATATACCGATAGGGCCTAAAAAAAAAAATAGTGTGTTTAGGGTAACACTGATGAAAAAATTAGGTTAGGTAGGTGGAGATTTTTTTTTATTTTATCTATTTTTTTTGCCTGAATCCTAAGAATGTTTGTTTGTTTCATATTTAAAAACGTATTTTTTATTGGAAATAAGATCAAATTCACAGTCGGATAAAATCAGGCATCTAAAAATGGTAGATTCGGGCCATTTTTGTAGGTTAGATCGATTTACCCGAAACACTCAACTTTTTTTTTTAGGCCTAGTTTTAATAAGTTAAATACGGCTAAAGAAGATTTGTTTTGAATAATTCAGTAGAGTATGTATGAACATTGCTTTAAAGCTTAATATATGTGCCAGAGGATTGTCTAAATTTAGAAGAAGAGGCTTCCCAGAGGTTCAGTATGCAATGTTGACACGTGTTAGTAAACCGCATAAAAAATGAACTGACAAAACAATGTAATGGATGGTACATCACAAATGACATTCCTGTCCCCTTTCTGTTCAAAAACTTGCTTTTTTATGGGCTCATATTCACAGTTTGTTGGTTCTGTTCATTGATTTAGGGGGAGGGGGTTGTATTATAATGTTTTTTTATGTTTATAGTTAATGCAACACTCACTGCTTTAAATTGGCCACATGTGGGTTTCTAACCTTAATTGAAAAATCACTATTGATTTTTTTCTTATTCTGGACTGAGAGGGAAAATGCCATTATGAATGTAAACAGATATTTCTTACCTTGTACAAAACCCTTTGAGGTTTAAAATGGTTACAGTAGTGCATTGATTTATGAATTTTTAGATAGTCTGTGTAGAACTCTGTTTGCCTCTGTGATGAATGTAGGATGGTTTATATGAAAGATTTATTGACACAGTTGAGAGTCTGTGGTCTCTGATCAATTTCTGAGTATTCTAGTGTGAAAAATTCTACTACAGCACTATAATGTTGATACAGCATCACATTTTACGAGTGAATGTGTTTGAACAAGAAAGATATCGAACACAGCAATGAGAGGTTTCTCTGGGATGTAATATAAAGAGGAATGGTAATTTGCTATTGCTAAGCATGGATTTTTTTCCTGATCAATGAAAATTGTGCTACATTTAAAGAGGACAAAAAGAGGACTCCCTGCTGGAACATGTGAAAATTTCAATCCCAATACACATTGCCTCTTAGACTTGAGCTTGTAATGTATCTATTGTCAAGTAATGAAAGATCACTGTGGGTACTAATTACTTTTAGGTAAAGCCTTGGTTGGTCATTATCGAGAAAAGTAATTTCACCTGAGTTTTCACCTGGTTTCGTACTCAGCAGACTACTCAGGTTAGAGTTGTGTAAGGGAAAAAAGGGGAAATCGATTGCCGTTTCCTTTGTAGCTAATGTCACAATCAGGTCACACTCGATGATTTGGGTCCTTACTTTGTAAATACTTTTGAGCTGATTGATCAAATAGAAAGGATTCTCTTTAATGTCAAATGTAGCCAGCCAGAGTCACTGCCACTGGTCAAGTTATCATTGGGTCTGATTTTTATGGCTATATTCAGATTTCTGTGCATGGACTGATGTTTTTGTGCCTGAAGTCTTTTCATGCCATGGATACCCATTAATCATTTTTAACATCAAGTAATCTGATATGTGTAGAACAAAAGTGTAAGACATGGAATTCTTGACTGCTGATGGCTGATTACACATGTTACAGTCTGTGTATATCACATCTGATGAGGAGATAGCATCTTGTGTTTACAATATGATTTTCTCCTCCCCTTGGGTGAACCCCATTATTTCTCTGAGACTCAGCAGCCTGATTCATCTAAAAATACCACGCCAGAGAGCACATTTCTAGATGGAGAGCATTCCCCATTCATGTGTGAACATTTCTTTGAAATATTAGGCTTGGATTTCTTTGGATTTGTCGATACCTGGTTCATTTTCAGGCTTGGGTGATTTATTAGTATAAAGTCATCAACAAAATATTGTTACTGACTATAACTATTTCCACCTGATGCGTCTGTTGTGAATGTGTAAACTTTGAAATATTGTGTGCTTGATACTGACTTCCATTTAGTTCAGTTATGGTATACTCCTAAAAGGTAGGTGGTACTGCAACCATTATGCGTATTGGTTATAGGCAAGGTGTAAAGAGAAATGGACTGTGCCAAGATTGGCCATGTACATGTCCAGTACTAATGGAATAAAGACAAAATACATTCGTTTTCTTTTACTGAGCTATGATAGATGAAGGTCATGTGCTTTGCAATGTGCATGTTGATTTTAAGTGGTAAATATAAAACAGGAATGGTGTTTTTAGTGTTTACATGAAATCATTTTACTGCTAAAGGTTGAGCACTTTGAATCGAATATGTTGAAGTCATTATCTTTATGAGGTGTGAGCGTTCTCTTGTTTCGTGTACAAATGAGATTCTCTGAAGTTAATGTTCATCTTCTGTGTATTTTCAGGTTAAAAGTAGATGCCTCTGAACAGTGGAAGAGAAAGCAGATCTACACAACGATAAGGCTAATGGACTGATGTCCATCCAAAACACTTACGGACTGATTCTTACGGCAACAAAAATGGCATGGAAACACAAACAAAACGCACTTTAGACATTCCTCTGGAACTTAAAAAAAACAACTTCAAGAAAACTACCATAACTGAGTACTTTCTAGTTTAAGTTGGATTCTACTTTCAAAAAAGAGAGGGAATATCAAATTTCGATCAAAATGAGCTTCAATAAGGAAAAATCCTATGGCGGAACCAACCTCCTAGATTCACCGTCTGAGGCGAAAAGACGGCGAGTGGTGGGAGATGATATGTCTGTGACGAGCACGTTAAGTAGTCTTGGAGACAGTCGCTCGCACTCCCCTACTTTTTCGGAGACGCTGGACGACAGTTTCCTAAGCACACCTGGAAACTCTCCGGCGACAACATTGAAACTAAAAGAAAAATTTCGAGTCAAATATGGTAGAACAGAGTTCATATCTACCATTGAACAATACCTTTTGGATAAAGATATCATTGAAGCCTGCCAGGTAAGGAATATTAAGGATGCATTAAAATTGTAACCTATAAAAATTATTTGCTTTAATGAATTATCAAATAATTAAAACATGAAGCAAAACAAGTTCCCAATATCTTGCACAAAATTCTCCCTTCTGCACTGAAATGAATTCACCCTGGTTTTTTTGATGGAACAGTAAATGGGCATTTATGTAATATTAATCGCATTAATTGTGCATGAGTATGCATATTGTTTGGTCTCTCCACGCTGAGCCAGGTAATAATGGTGAATTCTAGTCCACCAAATCAATACAAGCTCTGGGCATTCTCTCCTAGATTGTGTGGATGGCAGAGGGAGATAAACTTCATTGCCTGATTCATTAAGTAGATGCCCATTGGTCCCAAATGAGTGCTACCCAAGTTTAAGTGTGATCTTTCCTAATTATCAATATGTTATCAATACTTCTTTTACACCAGAGAATTCCATTATCAAATAAGAAGATTTTGCTTGATGCAGAATGTACCTACAGGCTCTGATATTTTCTACTGCCAATAACTAAGCATGTAAATTATCATAAAGTGTATCTGCTAATGGTCATATTGAGAACTCTAATGCAAACGTCATTTTCAGACACCAAATGCCTTTGACACCTGTTTGATGTTTAAAATAATCGAAGTTTCTGTTAGCAACAATGGACTTAATCATTTAAGTGTCAGCTAATGTTGTGCAAGTCATGAGCTTGAAATGCGCGCTGAGCCTTCTACATTTTTAATCTTGATAAAGAATTTTCAAAGTAGTCAATAGTCATAGTCAATAAGATATGGTACAAAATGAGAATTTTAAACTTTAATTATGATGTACTTTCATCCCCATTGACTTCTCCTGTACAAGCTGACTTTCTTTTATTTTCATCATTGCTTGCTTTTTGAAAATTACATGTAAGTTTATATGACGATATGATGATATTGCAGTCTCCAGATGACATTGAGGATGTAGACGGCAACAAGAAGGTTTCACTGATGGAGTTCCGCCAACAGTACCGAGAGCTCTCCCAGTGGCTGACCAACGTCCAGAGGGTGGCCCACAAGTCACTGGTGTCCCAGATGCTCTCGGAGAAGTATTTAGCACAAGTTAGTACATGTAGGGTGGACAACAAGTCCTTGGTGTCCCATATGCTATCGGTATTGTGCCCTTTAGAACATATGGCATGGTTTATAAAGCTTACATCATCTGTTAGAAAAATTTCTTAGATAAGAAGCCAAGATCAATTAGTACATGCACAGGAGGAGTCTTTCTTCATTTGTAGATTGCATAATATCCAGTGATTTTTACCTGATAAAGAAAATGTATTGGGAGTTCCTATAAATGTTGCATTGCATTAAATGCTGACACTTTATATGTACATTATCTTCTTATCATAAAGTAGAACATATATATGACGTATTATAAAAAAAAAAGTAAAATGTGCTGCATCTTAAAAATAAAGACCAAATGTTAAAGATACCTTGCTTTCATACAGTGATACAGCTTAAGAGTATATGCATGATACGATGATGGTAAACTGGATATTATCTATACCTGTATGTTGCAGAGCTTCTTATGAAGGCAAATGTTATAGGATCAAGTATTTCCGATTCATGCTGATCAGTATTATTAGAACTCAATGTGTATCTGATACAGTCTTTGTATCGCTGCCCGCTACATTGCTGGATATCAATAAACTATTAGACTGGAAAATGCTGAAACATGAAGGTATCATATTGACATGGGTAATGCTCAGAAAATTTAATATGAAGAGGCTGTTGTGATGTTATATCCTTGCAATAAGTAAACTGACATTACTGCTGCAATGAGAAAATTAAAAGCAACCATGATATCAAGTTGTAAAAAACCCAATAAAGCCTAAATTAATTCTTTGAACTCTGCCTGAACCTTGTATCTTAGCCATCCTAGCCGTGAGAAATCATCAGTCATCATTAATATTTACACTGCCCTATTTGTACTTTATTGATTGGCTGAATTCTCTTGAAGTCTCCCCCTGTCATGGTCCCTATCGGAGGGACCGAGTGTATGAGTCACTGAGGCTGAGGGGTAACAAGACCCAGGGGGAAACTGTTGATATGACTACTGTTAACAGCACTGTTGCTTGGATCTTTATCCTTTCAATAATTTGGCGTTGGGTTTATTTGATTTTACAGATGCATTATATTGAGGAGAAAAGAAATTCACACACAATTTACAGTGCAAAAAAATAGGCATATTTAACCAGCTGCAATGGTCCCTACTTTATTCCTTCCTGGTCTTTCTCTGTCTTTACCGTTTAGTAAATACTTGTGTGATTGAATTGTCAGACTTGTAATGCTGCTATTCATGTAACTGGGGACCTTTATATGACACTTCCTCCATAACCTTAAACTTGCTGATCTATTATGACTTGGATAGTATGTTATTTCAGCAATTAAGTGTAATTACTGAGCCAGTACTGGGAGACTCTAAACCTCTGTAGCTGGCAGGTACAATGTATGGCTCATTTGACAGGTTTACTCATGTAATCACTACGATAGGATAAAGCCATGAAATTGAAATTCAATAGCTCTGTACCAATACAGGGGTGAAACATGAATGATTTTGTGACATAAAACATTTATATAGTGCAAAGTTGAATTGAGGTCACATGTATTGAAAGTTTTTCATATTATTTTCGTTAACTGTACTGTCACGTGTAGTTTTCCAAATGCCTGTATTTTATTGAGTCATAAAATAAATTTGTTGCCTATATGTTATTGCAATAGGAACCGTTGAAAAAAAGTTTCAATCTCTCTGAAATCTAGAAAGCTTTTTACCTATGAAATATTTTCTGCATTGCATGTATCACATTGGTTAACCAAATTTGTCCTACTTTAAATATAAAAGAAAATAAGCATTAATGCAGAAAATGAAGTTTAATTACATTACAATTTAGCTACAAAATAAATCAAGATTTTTGAGAGCCTAAAAAGGTTTGGGGAAGAGGTTTACGAGATGTTATGAATTTTATATGCATAAAAGAAACTTAGGTATAAGCCATGTGACTGGGGAAAAATAAAAAAATTGCTGTTTTTAACATTTACAGAGCAACAATCTAGACCTCCTTAACAAGTCTCTGACCAGGCGCAAATCTTTCCTGGACTATGCGAAACAGCTCCTTCACCGTGAGCCGAACCATAAACAGGAAATTGATGAAAGGGTCAGCTGCCTTAACAAGATGTGGAGCACACTGGAACAAGATGTCAGTGGCAAGGCCATGTGGCAGAACACGGGGACCATGATTACAGGTCAGTCTGTCAAAGAGAGATAACTGCCATATGGTTTGTCCTATGGATTAGGAAAGATAACTCTTATTGGTATGTTTTTGCAACTACAGTTGTCTTTCTTGCTCGTAGATCTTGAAATGGACTTGAAGACCCTGAGAACCTGGCTAACAGAGACTGAGCACAAGTTGTTTTCGATTTCATCCGATTTCCTGAAGTCGGATGATGAGTTGAAAGAATGCCTGGATGAACATAAGGTTAGTATTGATTTTGACAGAAATGACTGTTTTGACAAGAGATCAGTCAATAAAGAAACTGAACCAATACCGTAGGATTAATCCTTAAAAATGTGTGGGAAGGTTGTACAGCACTTTATTATATATATCTGGATGTGCATAGTTAAGGTAATAGGAATTAAATGTTTGTGGGGTGTTGTTTTACCATGGATATTTTTAGATGGATATATAAAATCAACTAAAATTGCAGTAGTAAATGAACTGTATAAATTTCTGTGTTTGCTCTCTTCTTCCAGAATATCAGAATCAAGTTTTTATCACTTGAAACAATTGCATTAGACTTAAAAACTAAACCGAAATGCAAATTGTTGACTATCAAGGAACATTTACAGTTGATAAAGCAGATCATAACAAGATGTTCATTGTTAATTGAGTACAGTGGTAAAATGTGACCTTTTGTTTGGGTTAATGATGAAAATGAACTTGCATTGAATTTTGAATTATATATGCACTCACTGAGAAAATAATGATGCAAATGTTTGTCAATGAGCACAATGACAAGATTAGTAGCTGACAGGACTGAAATCAACAAGGGCAGCAACTCCAACAGATTTAACCAAAACAACTTGTAATACCCTAAACAAAAAAAAGGAAAATAAAATTTAAAATTTTGAGCTCAAACTCTGTCCAAGTCCGTTGAAATCTTAAAGAAACAAAATAAAGAAAATGATAGGAAAAATTTACACAAATGATCAATAAATTTCACTTTAGCTTCTTTGTGCACCCAGATTCCTGAGGGGTCCTTTGACCCTACCCTCTTACCAAATTAGTTTGACCACAACCTTATCGTTGCTAACCCATGTATTCCTTGATGTGAATTTTGTCTTTTCATGTCTCATGTATGTTTAGAGCCGTTTTAAGGAGAGTTTGGCTTTTCGGTGGGATGTATCTATCTAGTTTGTTCATCAAAACAAGCTGTCCACTGTTCAGATTAATAAAGAGAAGCTTACAATATTCATAGACTTTCAAAATCTGTTATGTTGTGAAAATTAATGCTGTTTCAACTGAAATGTACAGCCTGGATGAAGTCAGATAGGTGTTGTTGTGTTCATGGTTTCATATCTATTAGCCATTGGCTTGACTGTTAATGATGATAGGACTCCACCTCATCTAATTAGAGTTTGACTTATACTGCTAAATGTCCAAGCTGTTGTTAAAACAGTTCAATGATTACCTATACAAGCTTGCAAAAATGACATGCTGTGAACAGAAAGAAGCTGTTTACCATTTTAATATTCGCATTTGTGATGGCAACACTAACCCATTATCTTAATGGAACACATCAGCCTGCATAAAATGCCATTCAAGTTTTGTTGAATAACATAAGATTAATTAGAATATTAGAAAGGTAAACATAATGCACATTTATTAATCTTGTAAATAGAACAAAAAGAAAGTCCAAAGTTTGTTTAAATATTTAAAGCTTGTACAGAAAATTAATGGTATTTAACTTTTATTTTACATTGTGCTAGCTTGATGGCAAACATGTGCAAAATCATACCAACTAAATCCTATTGATCAGACTTATTATTGATCCTGTGAGTCAATTTAATGCACTAATGCAAACAGTTGGCATCGCCTGGTGCAGGTCGATCAGGCCTTGAAGGGGTGTAGATTTATCTCCCTTTGATAACAGCAGATGGGATGTTTTTTCCAAAATAGGTCTGTACATTGTTCAGTATCTTAAAAGTGTTTTTCTTTCATTGGAATTATTGACAAATGAAATATTTCTTAGGTATTTTCCGTGTTTTATATAATCTTGCATTGTGAATGTTGTAGTCTACTCATAGACCAAAGGTCTTTGTCTTTTCCTCTTATCCATATCAAGTATGATAAATGTGGCAGATATTTGCTTTTGAAATGGACTTTTCATTGTTATAAACCATGAATGGATTTTCTTTTATTGGCTAATGGGCTTAAATTTTGAAATAATGATAATGTATTTCAGTAAATTCAGATTGGAGTTTTATTATTATCTAGATGACGGTGATTGAAAGCCGGTACTGATGAAAGTGATTGGAATTTAAGTATCCAGAATGGCAATTTTATGCTAGGTTGATGTTAATTAAAGAGGCTGTTAATGTTATGTACCAACTCAGGTGTGTCTGATGTGGTTTCCATGGAGATTATCTATCTGTACCCCCATGGTTGAGTGAATTGCTGTAAAATGTTAATGTCTTTGTAGGGTGCTTGTGTACAATAAATAATGTTGGTCATGTATGTATATACCTGTAGCGCAATGCATGAAGTTTGTACATAAATGTGACCTCTGTGATGTATTGACATGGTCAGTTGATTCATCATACAGTGATGCTTTTGGGTCAATGCCATATACATGTATATACTCATTACATTCCAAGGTATGCATACTCTTCATAAATTTTTGTGTCAATTAAAAAAAGCTAATTAAAATAAAACAAATAAAAATACAAGCTTTTTGTATACCTGGTAATCATGGAGTTGTGACATTTGACCTCCTCAAATTGAATAAAAACAGAAGTGATTTATCATGTAGGTGTTTTAGTATTTCTGAGATCACTAGACAAGACACAGGCCTAGAGATAGCTTTTCACAGGTGAAATATTTTTAATGGCACAATGTCGCAAGTCATTAGACCATTGACAAGATGATTTTTTAGCAGTGACGAGTCAGGAAATAATTACTTTAGTTTGCACAAATTACATGACAGTCGAGAGCAGGGACCCTGTTCCATGTTCAGAACTACAGAGCGATTTTTAGTCTACATTAGATAGATACATAATGGAAACAGCTGAAGCTCTATTGATTGATTAACATGGCCCAGTTCTGTGATTGTGTGTAAGCTTACCAAGAACTTCGTAGGCTGAGAGGCCGAAAGGACTGGAAACAGTCATACAGTTACTGTGTTTCAAAGGACAGGATCAGATTTATTAAAAGGACTCTGCTTTGAGTCATTTTGCTCAAATCACAGTTTGATATTGTTTGGATTAGAGGAGATTTTATGGTGTATTGTGTTTATTCAGGACCAATATTATTTGATGTGGATAGAGTTTGTGATTGTATTCAGCGTGGATGGTTCAGATCTCTAAAAACATGTTTCCTACATAGGGTCGTGATTGAAAGAAGAACAAGTGGGAAATGTTGCTGTGAAAGGTAAAGTTCTTATGTCGTTTTGAATAATAAGTTGTATGTTTAGTCTACAGTGGTTTGGTAACTCGGTGCAAGACTGCGGTCATGTTTGACTGAAGCCGGTATAAAGTCATGCCTGAAGGCATTGACACAGAGTGAACGGAATAGGAAAAATAAAAAACCAGAGAGTATATGCAGGGGAAACAGAAAGAACTAGAATTCCCATTAACTTGCTTCTTCAGAGAGAGTGATTAGGGGTAGTAGGGAGTAAATCAATAGTCCAGGTTTATTTGCGGATTGCTTTACTGTCCTTTTAGGCTGCCACTGTTGCATGTTTCCTGGACATGTTCAGAAGGGGGGATGTGTTTGATGTATGTTTTTCCCTCTATCTCTCTTTCTCTTTTTCATGAATAGATTCTTTGATGTTGATTGCTTGTAGGAATGAGGATAGGCTTTCATGTCAGGGGATGTGGGGATATGCCACATAGGAAAACCCATTGCGATGTAATGTAACTGCTAGAGAAAAAGACATTTATAGTTACAAAAACATAACCACATCAGATTGAACTTTAATTGCAAATATTGATTTAGCTCACTCTTTTAAAGCTTATGCTTCCTCAAGCCTTGTTTTATGTCCTTGGGATCATCAACTTTAAGAATAAAACGGAGTTCAGTTAGATGCTTGCATAAATCAATGTTTTGCTTCTTATTTTTGCTATGGGGGAAGGGAAAGACATTTATTATTTGAGTAAGTTACAAAAAAACTTGCTTTTAATGTGGCATTTTGAAATAATATCATGTTCATTCATTACAATTGTGATGCCAAGAGCTAAGTATATTCAAATCTAGTTTGATGCCATTAGAATTATGCGTGCTTGATATGACAAGAGTGACTATTTGTCAAACTCACAATGGACAAAACTAATAATAGAAACAGGATCAAATGTATGCAAATAGTATAGCACAAAAAGCAACTAAGCAATAGCTATAAGGAATTGTTTCAACAATGCTGTATATAGGTCAGAATTACTTGACTGCAAAAACCCAGAAGGTGGTGCTTTCAAGCCCCAAATTAAAAGGAGATTTTCATCGTAGGGTCGACAAAGGATGATCAGAAAGTCAGAAAGCAGTGCTATTGTGTTACATGGTAATTAGAGGCCTGTTGACAGAATTTGTTGTCATCATAGGCACAATAGATAGAAACCAAACTGACAAGAATAAACACAGAATGAGGACAAAATGCACATTAGAACACAAATAATGACAAGTTATAAACATACTAACACTGATGCCATAGGGCATTGAGACCAGGCACTGCTAATCATTATTACCGTGTGTGAGTTTACACACCATTAGGCCATCTTGTGTAGATAAAGCCCTCAAGTTCTTCACTTTATGACACAAGGACCATAATCGGCTCAAGCTACATAGTAGATAAACAACCAGAAGTGGAGAGGACTATTGCAGACTCTTCAGTCCATTGTTGGCTTGTTGGCTGGGTATAGATGACTGAATGACACGCAACATGGTACCTTTAAATTGGAGATTTATTTTGTCATGTCTATTTATATTGATAACAAGAGAATCAAGTGGCAACAGATCACAAAGTTTACATCTTTTAGTTTTTAATGATGGGACAAAAAAACACAAAGTTTGTAGATCCACACCTTTTGATTTCTATACTGTGGGGGAGAGATACTTGCATGCATGTCCGTTACCAGATAAAGTGAGAAAAAAGGCAGGTACACAACTGTTATCTAATCAAAGATATGAATCTCATAGCTCAGGTGTGTGTTATTGAGCCCACCTGACAGGTACAAATATTGATGTGTAAGTGGACCCAGTCACAAGTCAACCAAACCCAGTGAGAGTATACACAGGGACAGTCTGGCTGTCTAATGCCAAAGGCTCTGACTGGATCATCACTTGGTTTGTGCTTATTTTTTGTAGTCTTATGAGTGAAAGTTGACTCTATTGCCACAACTAAGGAATATAAACTATTTATCTAGTGTGCACACGACCTGTATGCCGAGAGATTGTCTTATTGATTTTCTTCATTTTTTTCCTTATTCATTGGGTGTAAAAAAAAAAAAAAAGCTTTTCCACGTGGAATATAGGAATAGAGTGTTTGATTTTACAACAGCTGTGCTTTGTGATCAGGTTCTTTTGGTTCTATGTTTTCTGGATTATAATAGGTCTTACAGGTAATTATTTTCTGTTTTCAATTTTATAAGGTACGTTTACAATTGTGTGCCATCCTGTCGAGAGAAACTGAAATTCTAGAGGTTGAATGAACATAATACATGAAGTATACAAAAAGATTTCACCTGGCTACAAGCATTGGGGTTTTTAAGTGTGAATCTTAAGTATTGGTTTCAACATCCAATTGTGTAGTTTAGAAAGACACATGGAGTTTTTGCTCGATACAGGTTGCAATGTGTGCCACCAACAGAGTTTTCATTTGTTTGCATAAAAAAAAAAGTGCAAAAAAGCTGAAAACCAGCTAATTAACATCTGCAGGTATTAGTCATTGATGTACTTAAAGTTCTCTAAATGTAGCAGGTTATTAAAAAGAATTCATTGTAGCGATGTGTTACCTGGTTTTTCGAGGAAGTATTTGATTTCAAAATAAATCAGAAAAGTTAGGTCAGGTAACAAAGGAGTTTATTTCTGGAGAGTTTAAATGGAGTTTGTGGTTTTTATCCCTTCAATGTAACAAAAATGTGCAAAATATTGATCTCAGGGGTCAGAATGTTTGGGAGAAAAAGCAAACATGAGACAGGGTGGAGCTTGTTTTCATGGAAACATTTATTAGCTTAGCTAGCATAACATTGAATTGTAGAATGAAAGGCTTTGGCTAATATAAGTTTTACAAACCATTTAATGGGATCTTGCATATACATGTTATCAGCCCTCAAAAGACTATAAACTAAGAGAGATTTTAGAAATACAGAGTATATTCAAAGGTAAATTTTTAGGATTTCAAGATTTAACATAAATTAAGTCTATGGTTATTGTTCAAACACATTATATCCCTATTCATGTTAATTCAGGATCTTAATAAATTAAACTAGGCACCCAGAGCAGGATATTGCTGGGGGGGGGGGGGGGGGGGGGGGGCTCATTGCATGGAGGAAAAGGGTTGTTATTCTTTGTTATGATTGATTAGATAAAAATTGAAATTTACAATCCTTTTTATACAGAAAGTTGAAATTTTATTTACACCTCTGATCGAATGAGAAATGTGTCTGTTTGGAATTCTAACATCTGTTCACATAATTCTGTCAATATTATTCGATAGAAATATTTGGCCTTCATTTTTGCTTGTACATAGTTACAAAGTTTCTTTTTGTATGTTTGATTTTTTTAAAAAGGAAAGTGCAATTGTTGGAGGGTATGTAAGCATATATCAAAGGAGATTTTTTAAGAGAAAGTCAACTGACTGACAGAGGCATGTTTCTGGCTTGCGAAAATGGTCTAGCACTTTCCTTTATACCATATATAGTTTGCTAGTATATAGTTATACTGTTAGACAGAGGGATTCCGATTGATATGTATCACAGTAGTTGTCAAGTACCTTTGTTCTTTAATGATTTTCAAGTCATTAATATATGGCAGTTGAGATTTATCTTGCATAACCCCTTACTGGTCTTGATGTTTGAATTGGCCATTATCGAGGAGCAGGAATTGAGCTCATTTAATGAACTGACACACTGATGATCTATGATGGAGACTAGTAAATAATGAACTTATTGACATAATGATTGTGAGCTAATAGCTGAATTAATCTGGTTCCATTTTCCACCCGTGTCAAAGACTTCCACAAAAGAAATGGAGCCAATATAGCATCATGGGTCTGTAATACTCAGGTGTTGGAGGGGCTAACAAGGTGTTCTTATGTCACAGTGCCATGTGAACTACATCTGTTATGCAATCTTAGAAATCAGCTTTCACTCACTGCATTTAATCTCCCTCATGGGATTTATAGATTTAATTAAAGTTCTGGTCAAGGAAGACTTGTACAAGGCACTTCAGTGGATTATCAGGCTAGGACTTAATGAACCAGAAGTGTGTTTTGACCAGCTCAGTAACTGAAGAGAAAATTTTCCCTCCTGATAAATTGTAGCAGGATTCGTTCTCCAGGTATCCATTGATTATTTTTTTGTTGTCGGTGTTGACACGTGGCTTCAAAGCGAAGAGTTGACGGAGCTTTTACAGTAATTGTGTGGTAACGGAGTGAAATACGGGATGCTGCATGCATAATGTCTCACCTGTGTCTTTGTCTTCTATTGCGTGGATATTCACTCCATCAAAGGCTCTCACAATGGCTGCTTTAGCCAGGATGTCAATTGCCGGGGATCACTAATTTTGTTACTTTTTTATGGAATCGTCTGATCAATATTGTTATGTTTTATGGAAAACCCCAAGTGTTGGATGTGTTTATCATGGCCCTGTAATTGTGCTGTTGAAATATTGATAAGTCTTGTTTGATTTCTTGGATTATTGGGTTGACAAAGTTATTAGCAGAACTGCATTGTATGAAGATTGTGCTAGTATAACGAGTTAAGTATGCACCGTATTGTTTTGCCTTATAACAAAGCCTAACAGGTACTAGATATTGCTTAAAACGAGAGGACAAATTTTAGGTGTCTGTAAAAATTATCATGGCAGTATTTGAATTCTTGATATGAATTAATTACTGTTAGATTTCTTATATTTTATTATTTTTTATATTTCAGATACTACAGAAAGACATTGAGTCAAAAAATCGTAACATCAGTGCAGTTCTCCGCTTGAGTGAACTTCTTCACAATGACCTTGAGGAGTCAATCAAGCATGAAGTTTTCCCTCTGCAACAATTGGCCCTTGATCTACAGCAGAAGTGGCATGAGATTTGGCTCGAATCTTTAGAAGTTCAATGCAGGCTGGAAAATGCCCTGAAAGGAGGCAAAAAGGTTTGTATTAATATAAAGGTCTATACATTCATAAATCTACATTATTGTTAATCAAAACCCCATTAACATGATTGAATGATGCTCCTAAAGATAAAGGGCTTTCATATATCTTCAGAAATGTTAGGGAAAGCTATTGATGAGTCCGGATTAAATCAGTATTTGATTGTTTTTTTAAGACTGGTTTGTTTAGAGTTGTAACACGGTGTACATGTTGTATGCAGAGATTAAGATTACAGGGTAAGGAGATGAGTTAGGCCGTTAGGATAAATAAAAGTTTATTTGGCTTAAGGAGAAATCAATGGCAATTTGACTGTTTTAATAGTTGCATTAGTAATAATTGTGGCAGGGTAATGGATGGGAATTGACTTTTAATGGAAAGTGTACTAATAGAAAAGGAAGTCGGTATGATACACAATGATGACCAGTGCCAGTCTTTCAGTGAGCTACATGTCTCTATCAGTCAAGAAAACAGTTATTTGCAATAAGGTAGACACTAACTGTCCATGTAAACTATACAGGCATGTTATGGCTATTGAGTTGAAATGTTTTTAAAAGCAGGTGAAATCATTAATGTATTCAGTTTGATTTTTTTTCTCTAACCTATTGATGTAGAGTGAATCGATCTTTCAATTGTATCTTAAGTCAAGTCACATTGATTTTATGGTTAATGTGACTAAATTTTTTTAAAATGTCAATTAAAAAAAAAAAATAAAGATATAAGATGCATTGATTAAAACTTGAAGGAAAAAATCAATACCTCTTAACAGATCTACTCTCAATAAAATCAATACTTCATCAGGATTTATAATCACTTATTTGCATGTCGTATATCAGACAGAACTCACAAGCAGGAAATTGTAAAAAAGCGAGAGAGAGAAAAAAAAAGCGAAAAGGGAAGAAGAAAGAGTTACGTAATACAAATTTGATGAGTTGTGCAGGTAGTCATGTAAAATCTCTATGGCAACACAGCCATCTCGATAATGTGGTGCACGGCACTCTTTATTATCCAGTTCATTTGAAGAACTAACTAAACAAACAGCTCGATTTTTGCTGTTATTGTTAATCAGTTATAGATTGCCATATAATGAATATCAGATAGCTGTATTATGCAATATTTGACATTTAATTTTTATTTTTTTTTTGGTATTAAAAAAAGGGGGGGTAGAGAGTAGAGAGCCTTTTGTTGTTTGTCACGTACCTCGCGGCATGTCGAGTATGCTGTTATGGGACTGTTCTCTCTAAAGCTTGTTCCCACAATAGGTTGTGCTTTCAACTTCAAAAACATGAAAGGAAAAAAGCAATCTACAAAAATATGCATTAATTATAACTAAAGCAAATCTGAAAATAATAACGCAAGGTAATTATAACAAAATGTCTGCTACTGAAAGATTTTATCAGGTTTTGATGTGCATTCTCTTTTTTATATAGTCTGCCATGAATTTCATCTCTATCATAACATCACTTTTCTAATAACTACTGTATTAAGTGAACAAAATGGCTTATAGGGTCTGTTTAAAGAAGATTTTACATGCATTGATAACAGTGTGAATTAATCAGGATTTGTTCTCTTTATATGCCCAATGGGATACTGGATTATTTCTGGTTTGTTTATGACTAAAGCTGTAGTATGAAGAAGTATTTTGTAATTCATAGTGACCAGGTGTTAATACTAGAGATACACATATAGAATTCATGTGATAAAAATATTGACCCAGGTTATTTAAGAAGAAATAACGAACTCAGAAGCAATAGGTACTCGAGTGAACACTTGGTTTCCTTTAAAGGTTTAAAAACTAGCGAAAGTTTCCATCAGATTAACAAAACAAAGAAAATTATATTGGGATTTAAGTATTGGCTGTTTGTTTTCATAATTAAAATTTAGCAACTTCAAGCAAAATTCCAAATAAATGTGTCCCATTAAGTTTTCAAGTTGAAAAGGAAACTATGTCAGTCGAAATTTTGATGTGTTCTTAAAAATCTCTTTTCCTTGTTTTTTCCAGAATGAATTATCACCAAATACTTATTTAAGTGGCTGGATACCTACCCACTTCTCTGAGGAGAATGACCCAGGACGGCTGAATCTCTCTTCAGACGACAGTTTCCAGACTCTTCTGCCGCGTCAGGCAGACCTAGTGGAATCTCCGCCTTATGATTGCTTCCTGTCCAGTGACAACAGTGGCAAGGACAGTGCAGTGGTCAGTGAAGTGGAGATTAAAATGTCCTCAGAGTGCAGTGACTCTGACCTTGACATGCTGAGAAGGTCACATCAGAGGTCAGAGACTCGGGACATTGGATATAGCAGTGGCACTTCGATATCTCCATTTGCAGTCGGTCACACCAGTACGGAATCTGACTGTGATGATATCAAGAAGCTCATTGATAATGTGGAGAATCTAGTGGGGGAGAAACAGAAATCTCCACCCAGGCAGAGGAAATCTGAGAGCCCTCAGAAAAAGAAGGGCCCGATCAGTTCCTGTGACGCCAGTAGTGAGGACAGTGACGCCTCACTAGAGGAATTCTCGACAGCCTCAGACGATGCTGAGGGACTGTACGACAGTGTGTTGGGAGGGTTAGAGTACAACTCGGATGTATCTCTGCCAAATAACCTCCCAAAGTTATATAATACTGCCAAGCTTAGGCAGAATGGTAAGAAAAAGAAGGATCGACCATGGAGTGCGATCCAAATCAAAGAGTCAGATGATGACTCGGTGACCTTTTCAAGGTCAGACACAGCCGTGGAACAACTCAGGGATGCTCTAGACAGTCCCACTGGACGAAACACCCTGCCACGAGCTGGAGCCAAGAGAAAGCTGTATGAGGCTGAGGCAGCTTACAACTCGGAGTCAGGAGGCTCAGGTAAACATAAGTAAAATCAGATAAAGATAGGTGTCCTCTTACATTGATTTAGCAGGCTTTGGTTAATTACAAACAAAAAAATCAGTATCACATTAAATTACACTTACGTTGAAAAAAGACCTAAGCTTAGTATCTGCAATTGTTATGTATTGATTTTCAAAGTCTTTTATTGTGCAGGATCTGATGATTACGCTACTGCCCACAGTGAATTTATTGTCTCAGAAGAAGATGAAAACATGGCTAGCACAGCCTCATTCTCAGAACCTACCTGGGATAATTACCATCAGGTTGGAATCAATATCGATTAAACTTGACCTTTGCAAAATTAAAATTGCAATTCTTGAATTCAGTGAACTCACTATAAATTTATTCTTGATGAAAAAAGTAGGAGTATATAAGAAATACATTTTATGAATGTTTAATTGTAATGAAGTATATTTTAAAGTCCTAGATTAAAAAAAGTTAGTGTTATTCACAATTTACCATGCATTGTAAAGTTCAATATGAAATTTACTGCAAATTGATGCAAGAGAATGAGAAATAATTGAAAAAGGTAACTAAAATTAAGGTATCATAATGTTTCTGCTAGAGAGAATAACATAATAAATGCATATAAACAGATTTAATGGAGGTTGTAGGAGAGAATGAAACAGTTTCCATTACTTTACAGGTATACACCTCACTGGGTGAGGAGGAGGAGCAGCCTTTGACGTGGAGACCTCTAGAGGAGGACTTTGAATTTGATGAGGACATTCCCCAGTACTCGGCCACTAATGTCCCTCTGTCCGAAAAGAAGAAAGTATCCAGACCGAAACTGGTAAACTTTTCAAAAAAGTCCTATCCTACAAGCCCTAAAACATGTTTCTTTTGACTATATAAAAGATGATTTAACTGATGTTATAGATACAAAAGGTAATGTTGCTTTTTTTTTTTTTGTAGGTCAGTCAGGGCAGTAGACCAGGGTATGATAGTGACTCAGACTTGGAGGACCTTAACTGTTTCATTGAGGACTCCATTGGTCAGCTAAAGATCGCCGATCACTATCTGAAAAAGAAGAGCAAGGAATTCATTGGAACAGGAGTGGAGATCAACACAAATAAATACGTAGGTCAACATTATATAAATATTGCTTGTTTTGGAAGATAACAGTTGAAATTGACACCCCGGAAAAACTGGACCGGAGGTTGACAATGGTTTTCGAGGGGTATCAATTTTAACTGTTACCCTCCCAAGCAGGCACTATTTATTTTATCATACTGAGTGTGTTGATTTCAGAGAACATTTTAATGCTTTTATATAGAATGACGTGAATTCTACGGTGAACCGTACGCGCATGTAACAATTCTTTGTGTTACTCGTTGCTAATGCTGAGGGTAATAGAACGAAATTATCACGTCTAAACTAATCAGACTTCAGTATTTAACATGAAAGTATAATGATAAATGTGAAAGTTGATGCTGTACAAAAGTGCACTACTAGAGAAAACCAAGTTCTTTTATTGGTCTTGGTCTCAATAGAAAATTAGAGGTTTTGCAGCCAAAGATTTGAAGTAACAGAAAGCAGAGACCTACATAAATAGCTTTATTGATCAGCGAGGACAATTCTCTAGAGATAATTATTAGGAGATTCAACATCGAATGATTCTTATGGGAGTACTTTGTTTCCTACGTCTGCTAGAATAGATGGAATAAACTGAAACTAATCCTGTTGATGAGGTGATGATAGTCCTGATTTGCTGTTAAATTTTTACTTCTATCTGACAGAATGAAATCATCGCCACCTGTGAAACAAATATTGCCTGTCTGAAGAATGTTCTACAGCATCTCAATGAGGATTTCACAGAGGAAGAGATTGACAAAATGAAAGGTAGTTCTCTTTGTTTTGTTAGGACTTTAATGACACATTTTACAGCAAATACATTGTACCTCAATTCTTGCTTTTCACCAGGCGCTAAAAATTCTCTGTTAATTCAATGTAATTATATGACAGAGAAATATTGCTTTATGTTAACTTAACTTGTGTTGTTTATTTGTACAGATATCCTGACACAGTGGGAGAGGCTGCATGCCTTTGCCAAGGAACGGCAGTCCGAGTCCAGCGAGTTGTCGATGATGAACAAGTGCCTGGAGGAAATGGAGGCCGAGCTCTCCAGCTGTGACGAGGGGATCAAGGCATTTAAAAGCCTGCGAGATGTTGAACATAGCCTTATCAGCACAAAGGTAACTTTTGTAGCCAATGTTCTCTAATCAGTCTTATAGAGCTACAAATGCATGAACATGTGCTTTAACATGTATAAAAGTGCATCTGTTGACACAATTTAAGGAAATTCTGTTCATTGCATTTAATTTATTAAAAGGAAGATCGTCTTTCACATTATTATTGTCTGTCACATTCTTTATTTCTCCTTGATTGTTGTGTTTGAATTATTGAGGACTTGTGTTAAAGAATTTTGTTGGTTTTTTTTTCAGCAAAAGTTGGAGGGTCTACCCTATATTGAGCGCAAAATCACAGGGCTACACAAAATGTGCAGTGGATTCCAGCTGGATCATCCAGCTATTAATTTACTGTCATTTAGTCAGAAGGTCAACAAGGCTGGCAGTCAGCTCACCAGAACCAAGGACATGTAGGTTTATTTATCAGTCGTTGTCCAAATAAATGAAGTTTATTTATCAGTCGTTGTCCAAATAAATGAATTATCCATGTATAATCCAATTCAAATTGACTTAAAATGACTTGAAAACTGACTTTGGACAAATTTAATTAGATCAACACTATTTCTCATTTTCAAAAATAAAATGGGCAATTTCATTTTTCCATTCTCTATTATAACAGACTGACAAAGCAGTTGTCAGAGTTGGAAACAGTGTTCCAGATCTGGAGCGACTACAGTGAGAAGAGGAACACTCTTGAGGAGCTTCTGTCCTCAGAGTTTGATATGGATCTGATGATGGCAAACATGCAGAGGGAGGACGCCACACAATACCTCAATGTAGGCTACTAGAAGATTCATATAACAATACAGTGATATGAATAACTTATATCAAAGTATAGTTATACCCTCTATGGTTTAAAAGAGAAAGTTTCTCAGCTTTTTCAAAAGCAGAGCAAGAGTGTTCAGACTGATATACTTTTACAGCTGTATTGCAATTTTTTAAACGGCTGAATTTTTTTACTTTTAGTCTGTGAATGAAAATCTTCAGAAATATGAGGAAACGTCTGGTCAACTGCAGATACTGCGTGGGCGTTTGATGCAGTTTGCGGATGAGCATACGAAGGTGGATATAACCAATGAGACGGCTGATATCCAGGACAGGATGCTGGAGGCCCAGCGGCAGTACAGGACCTTGTTGTGGTCAATCAATCAGGGATCAATAGCTACAGAAAAGTACGCACCACACACATTTCTTTGTTAATAGAAAAGCAGGAATGAAATGGAGACTAAGGTTTCCAAGAAAGTTTAATTCAGCTTGAAAAAATTATTGTTGAAATTGCATTACTTTTAAGGCCAGAATAATCCTTAATGCATAACATTTATTCAGAACCATTTCCTCCCAAAAAATTCATTTATTTAAGTATGTTTTATGATGTTAAGTTAAACCACAGTGTACCTTTAATGTAAAGAATGTTTATAAATATGGTTGTAAATGGTTATTGTAGATTCCTTATTTTACGCGAGTACTTAATTCTGTGATTTAACGGTTTTGCATCAAATAACGAGAATATAAAATCGCGGACGCCGAATTTTTTATCATAATTCCAAATAGTTTACATCTGTCTGAAAAATAATAGGGAGGTATGAAAAATCTGCGAGATGTGCTTCACGCAATTTTCCGCGGATAATAATTCCTCGCGTGTAATTAGGAATTTACAGTAGTTCTTCTGTTAATGCATCTCTTTGTGATGAAAAGTTAATATTTTTCCATTTAAACTTCAGGATGAAAACTCGGCAGAGTGACCTAGCGTCCAATTCCACAGCAGCAGCTACAGGTCAGAACAGAACACCGTCCAGGTCTTGGTACCGCTCAGGATACGTAAAGGCAGCGGGGGCATTCGTTATGTTCGGTATTGTCTATCTCGTGGACCCTGATGCTATCAAACGCTTGGGTGATCTCACAGTTACACTTGCACCAGAACTACGATATGTCAATGGTCCACCTCCTATTTAATTTTGTAAAAAAAAAAATGACTTTTGTAAATGTTTAGGGTACATGTAAATATGAAAATGGTTAGGAATGATAAAAAAAAAAAATGAAACCAAAAAAATCTAAAAGGTAAATTATTTTATGATTAGCACATTTTATAAAATATATATTGTTAAGGTTTTTTTTGGAAAAAAAAAATAGTCTGTAAGAATACAGATGAGTTTGTATATAATTTAATCAGAATTTCATGTACCGGTAATTGATACATATCACAATTGTACTTAAAAACATTCAACAGTGTATTACACTAAATGAACAGCAACTTAAACTAATTTAAATAGTAATAATTATTTTAACATAAGATTTATCCATCTGTTACTTTTGAATGGCATTTCCTAAAATCAATAATTTGTATTATAAAGATCTGAATTTCTAATAACATAGGTTCTTAGACTCTAGTGCGAAGTGACTTTCAAATTGATATTAAACACAATCAGTTAAACACTGGCAGCTATTCCACAACAGAGCCCCGAGGCTGGGGGGCGTGCCCTGTATGCTATTTATATTTTGTCTCATCAGGTTGTAGATGTCTCTGTGCTATTTGTACATAGCTTATTT
Source organism: Magallana gigas (assembly GCF_963853765.1). NCBI lineage: Eukaryota > Metazoa > Mollusca > Bivalvia > Ostreida > Ostreidae > Magallana > Magallana gigas. Next base: position 16,865,124 of record NC_088858.1, on the reverse strand, counting down.
ATTTTGTTCTGGTATTTTTGTATGACAAGGTCATATATATATATATATATTTTGTAAGACCAAATTTGAGTTGCTCTGTGCCCCTGATCTCAGAGAGACAAGTTCGATCACAGCTGGTCTTGCATTGACATTGTAAGTTGATGCACAAATCAGGGTGTACAATTTATGAAGATGAGTGGCATACTTGAATCAAACTACTTTTATTACATATGAATAATCATTTCCCAGAAGTGATCATATTAGGAGTTTGAAATGTATGCTGATATGGCAAAAACGTGATGCTATGCTTTAATGCTATGTCATGTAATGTTCCATTAGAGGGTTTGTTATCTTTCTCTCACAGAGAATTGAGATATACCGGTAAGCCAATGGGGAAAAAATCGAATTCAGAAATGATACCAAGTCAGAAACATGTTTAGAAAAAGAATCAGAATATGAAGAAGAGAAAATAATTTGCGTTTTAGGAAGCTACCGAAATTTTTACCAATTCAGAATAAGAAATTACAAGCAAATACAATGTTATTATAAATGAGAATAAGACACTGATATTGTGACACCAGGGCATTCAGACTAGAAAGGAGTATTGTGCTTGATATAAGAACAAATTCTGATAGAAATGGACCCCACTAGAACTGACACCACCTAGGAGGGCCAAAAGTCATGGGGGTCAATTGTACATATACTTTGACGGACATATCTTGGTGCAGGTGTAATTGTTTCAGATTGATCGGTTCTCGTTGCGTGTCCAAATGGTGCTTAGTTTCTTAAGGTTTCTTCTTTAATGGTTTTTCATTCAATCTGAAGCAATTACCAAAGGTTTATATTTATGCACACTTGTATTCATTCACTTATTCAAGTGCTTTGTATGTATATATACATCCTCATCATGTTTTCTGTATGTTTCTGATTTTCCATTTTTCATCCACAACAGTGTTGTGATATTTTTTTTTTGACTCTTGTTAAGTTTTTGTGGTTTTGTTTTTGATTTCAAAATGTGCAATTTTATTAATTTGTTTTTAGAGTCTAATTTGCTAAACCTATTATGGGATATTTTATACACACTGAGATTATATAGATTTATTACAATTTTGATGATTTTTAAGAGAGATTGCAAATTATTTTTGATCATGACCTTTGATTTAGGAAATAAGATTGTGCAAACAGTATCAACTATCACCTGCCAAAACGTGCCATCAGTTTCCTTAACTGCCTGGACACAAGATTCTTTTCTGGTGTTTTATGTTTGCTTATAAAATGAAACTTTTTCATTAAGTGCTATTGAATGTTGTCATTCTTTGTATGTAGTACATGTATATCAAAATCATCAAGTTTCTTTAATGCTCAAGTTCAAAAATTGTGTACTCCATCAGTTTGTGAAATCTTTTATTTGAGCAGTTTTACAGTTTGTTACATTTTAATAACAAACTTGTCAAGAATGTCTGATAATTGCCTTATATTGCCTATAGGTGACATTTTCCTCACATTTTTAATCCAAAAATCATTTATAGAATATACCTCAGTCATTCGAAAATGACAATTCATGGATGTGTTCTTTGTAATAGACAGGTGTCTATTGGAAGATGAATCTTATGATTTTTTTTACCGCATATACACTGGGTTTGATCCAATTTTAGCCACATGTCGGAGCATTAAAGCTACTTCTTTGTATATATACTATGTTTTCATTTTCCATGTAATTAGTCTACACGGTTTACTTCAGATGTGTACTCTAAAACGACGTAGTGTGTTTGATACCAGATTCATTCATATTGATTTCATTTCAAATTTGTTTGAATTTTCAGAGTACTAATATTAGGAAAATCTTTATTAATTAAAAAGTAAATTTAAAGTTTGTATTTTTCAGGAAAAAAATAATAATGCTTTAAAAAACCATTTCTAAAAATGTGTACGAATAAATGAACACTAAAAAATTAAAGGTTGTGGCATTATGTTTATTATATATATGGATAGAAATAAATAATGATAAACCCAAATGTTATGTTTGTTCTATTTTTTATCTAATGGTTGATAGTTTTTACATTTGCGATGACGAGACTTCCGGTTGAAAAGGGGTTATTAACAGCTGTTATTTTTAAGGGAAACTGATAAGTAGGCTCTAGACTAATAACATAACCGGATAGGCATGTATCTTCGTGGGGGGGGGGGGGTGTCCCTTTTTTCGCAACAATTATTTTTCTTGAATTACATATAGGAAATTGAATTTCGAAGGATCCCCCCTACACTTATTTTTGGGAGCATATGAAAATTATACTGAAATACACAAAATTAACCACCCCCACCCCTTCCAACGAATTAGGATTCTGAAGATCGGCAGATTAGGTTGTTCTTTACTGTCTAGATTTTGGATAAGTCTGCTCCCTCCCCTTCTTTTAAAAAGACGACGTTACGTACCTGCAATCATTGTAATCAATGACAATGTTAAGTGCAAGTTGCGTACGAACACATTGAATTATTAATGGGCGAAATAAAATGTTTCTTGTTTTAACCCAAAAAAGCGTTCTAAAAAGTATTTGTTTTATGACAATACTGTATCTAGTAAAACATATCTTCTTCAGATTGTCATAGCAACTATGATGTCATTTCATTGAATAATAATTCCATTTAAATTATATTAACTGTCTTTTTAAGTAAACTATTGAAAAGGAATATTTTTAACTCTAAAGTGGCCCATTTTGTATATTTAGACCCCTATTTTTCAAGGATTTTGTAAACTAATAGATAATATAAAACAAAATTCGTTTTGTTGTCATGGTAACCAAGCAAAACAAATATCACTCAAAATTTGTCAAAAATATTTTATTTGCTTCTCCTTCGATGACTTATGTATGGTTTTAATTGATTTTTAAAATTTTCACTTTCCTTGCGAAGCTCAATGCTTACTGACATGGTCTCTTAAATTCTGATCATTAAAATGTTTTCTAGGTGATTGAATTATAAAATAAATAGCCTTACTTGGTGTTTCATGTGGTTATGAAGATTGTGAGCATTTCAGGAAAATAATATTCATGTAATTATACCCCCGCAAACGAAGTTTAGGGGGGTATATTGGTTTCACCCTGTCCGTCTGTCTGTCTGTAGACACAACTTTGTCCCCCCTACAGAATGTTTTACTACTGCATGGAACAGTCTGAAAATTTGTACATATGTTGATCACCATCTGAAGATGTGTACCTGCAGTTTGTTTTAAGATCAGACAAGATTTAATGATTTTATGACTGTTTTCATTTTCCCTATTCTATATATTGTACACCGGTGTTAAAAAGTAAGGGAGGTAATTCTTACAGATTTTATTAATTAATACCGGTAGTATTAAAACACTCTATAATATATTTATATAAATACATCCAGATAGAGGGTTTTTGTCTGTATGTCTTAACAAAATTTATTTTTTATAAGTATTCTATCAACTGACAATGCAAAATTTTTGTTTGTCAAAGATTAATTCATAGGAGCTAATAAGAACATCAAAGACAAGTGTGGCTGAATTCATTTGTCAATAATATTATTATTAATAAAGAAGTGAACTAATTTTAGAAGTTGTTTAATTATTAGTCAAGTAAATTGATGAAGTGAACCTATAGGGCATTAATTTAAATGAAATTCAAAATTACTGATATGATTGTGTTTTGGCAATTTTTAAATTGTTTGTAATATTAAATTTTCTTTTTTTTTTTTTTTTTTTTTTTTTTTTTTTTTTACTTTTTACATATTTTTACATAGTATGGTAATTATGGTAATGTTTTGGGAGTTTATTAAATTTAACAAGCTCATCAAAGAAAATCATAGTCCTGTGGGATCATTTTTCTGATATGGAGTTCCATTGTACCACAGGAGAAAGTGGGGAAAATTTGAAACAACTAATTGCATCTGCAAGACTCTTATTAGAAAGATATTCAAAGTTTTATCAACAGAAGATCATTGCTTGGCTACCAGTATTTCCTTTTACTGCAAAGGGAGGGGTTATTGTCATTTTGTTGGTTTTTCTTTAAAACAATTAAAATAAAAAAAATATCATCAGATACATAAATTTGTAAATGTATTACTGTTATACATATGTATTTACAGTGAAATTCTGACAATTTGATTTTTTTTTTCTTTGTTAACTTTTTTTTTTATACAATTCTAAACTTTTTTTTATTTGTATGTGTTCCAAAAAAATTATTCAATTCAATTATTTGTCCCATTTGAAATTAGCCTTGCGTGGGTATTAGTCCCATTAGGACAGTTCTAGTTTTTTTCTGCAATGATTCATATTTCTTTATGACCCGTTGCAAAAATGGTTATACATGTATACTTACATCCCTCTTTGAATCTGATATCATACTTCTTTCTTCAGTTATTCCATAAAATTACCATGTGCGCGGATCCAGAAAACATTTCCCGGAGGGGGGGGGGGGGGGGGTCCGAGGCATATTTGCGATAATTTTACTATATAAATTAAATAAATTTTTCTCGACCCACCTAGCTCCCCCACCTCTAGATCCGCGCATGATTACGGACCGCAAATTCTACTATATTTATGGAAGGTTTACCTGGCACACTTCGATCGATTTTAACTTCATAATTATGGCGAATTTTAGAGTACTTACTAAATTTTTTTTTTACTTTTTATGTCAATTAAAGGCTAGAAAACTGCTTATATTTTTCGCGGACAAACAGATTTAAACTGGTGAAATAGTGATTCGGGTTCACGATCATTTTTCATAGGAAGTATAAAAGAAGAAAATAATTTGAATATGTTGTAATATATACCTCCTGTAAATTATCTTCATAACATTACTGATGACATGCCCAGTTCTGGCCCTTCTATCTATGCAACTCTGATAGTTAATGTGCAATTTTTTAAGTATTTTATATAAACAAAGTTAAATGTTTTCTGTTGTACTTGATGAGTAATAGCGATCATCTCCTTCTCCTATGCCCGTTACTCTCTATGCCTGCCTGAACCACCTAAAACGCACTTTTTAAAATTGTGTAAAACAAGTTGCATTGTGTTTCAAAAGAACCACGATCAACATGTCTTTTTGTCAGGAATGATTCGAGTTATTTCCTGATGGAACTTGTTATTCATGAATACATTGCATAAGAATAAAATTTTAATAAAAAACCACATGTAACAATGTGTTAAGAAAAACGTGGAGTTGGAAATGAGTATTGGTCAACGAGCATTCAATGATTTAAATATACACATTTACTCGAGCTATTGGTTCTTCCGTATACTGTGGCGACTATTGACGGGCTGCAGAGAGGTCTCTGGTCCCCAGTACAACCGCAATGTGTATTTCATGATAATCAGCTCTCCTAAAATGTTGCCAATAAACCACAGAGGGGCGTATTCTAGTGTTACGATTCCCATGAAATCTCCATGAAACGGCGTATAGTCCCAGGGGCAAGCACCAAATTGTTTCAAAACAAACCCCGTGGAAAACTCCCAGAGGTAAGTCCAAAGCGTGTAGATGAGTATGCGCGCAACAAACGGAACTCGATCTCTCAACTGGAAGTACATCCGTTCAACCACCAAGCCTGAGAGTCCGTAAATTAATAGCACCCAGACACTGGTGTTTCCGGGAAACTTCCAGTTGAGGTTAACCACAAACTCCCAGAGGGCGGTAAACATAATCTCTGTGACGTATCCATGGACGGCGTACACGTAGAAACGCCACCAGATGGAGATTGGCTTTACCTCTGATTCGCTGCCAGACATCTGTAAAATACAAGTGAATATTGTAAACTATTAGATAACAAATGTTTTTGATATAAATTGCATGAGCTCTATCATTGATAGAGCTCAATGGCTCATTTTATATATGTGCGAATCTTACAAAGTTACACAACACTGAATGACAGACAATCATAATCTGACATAGGTCTTGGGTTTTCCCCCAGTTATGAAGGGTAATCGTGTTCAAAAATCCAGACACGTTATAACTTGTAAATCCGAATATGCAATCATGTTGGTGTGCGAGTCTGAGGATTAAAGTGTGTATTTCTGATCGTGTAACCTATAAAACTCGGGTATAAACACATGAAAGATTTGACTAGTAACAGTCTGAGTAAATCATAAATATCGAAATACCACCAACATTTTAATGAAATAAAGTATGGAGTCGGACGTTCTGTCTAAACTTGGCCATGAGATAGTTTCTATGAATTTTAATTATACAAGTCCCTTTCAATAAATTGCAATGATCATCAGGTCTAATTACCCAGTATCTGCACGGATGTTAAAAGCATTTCTAATCTATTCGTAAGCTAATAACATATTTGCAGTGTTAGGGTATCAAAGTCCAACCTACGAAATTTACATAGGCCTTGGATGTCCTTATATATAATTTCATGTCATTATTCAAATCTGACTCGGTCAAAGTTTCGTAGCAGTGAGGTAGGATGTAAATAGCAGTTTCTAAGTATATATAATAACTGTCCAATAATGAAGACCCCCTCCCCCTTTTCCATATCTATATAGTCATTTAAAAATACAGGCCTACATATATATACGAATTATATAATGTATTTGAAATTGTCAAGGGCATTTAATTTTTAACTTAATAATGGATTGTCGCGATAATGCTCAGACATGCCGCATATTACATAGATACAGATCATTGAAATCCGCGATTGTTTAGGTTACTCATAAACAATAATGTAAAAATTATACATTGTATAACACTATAGGTCTATATAATATTTCCCGGTAATGCCCACTCATTACCCAGTCTCTCGATGTAAAAACATTTCTATTAAATGGTGTGCAAAGATTAATATCTTCCTATATCTATTATAATATACAAGTTGTACACCATCGCCTACGGGATTTTCATACAAACAAGGTCCAAAACAATGTTATAATTAAGCTTGCTAAGGTAAGGTAACGGTTACATTTACATTACGCTAAGCCCGTTCGTAGCCAAAGCGACCAAGTAATTTTAAATATTAACTGATTCACTTTCTCTCTGTATAATAATTTAGGTATAGATTGGTTAATGATACAAGTGAAACAGTAAATACATACTTTGTATTCATAAACACCTGGTAAACATGAATGCAATAGATCTGGTATACTGCGTGTCCGATGTCAACACAAGCAAGGAAGAGTAAACGTTAGAAAAAAATCGGAGAACTACAATATTTCCGGAGTGTCATGCCTATCTTTAAAAAAAAAAGGACCAAAAAAAAAAACCAAAAAAAAACCATATCACTGAAGTATTTCTACTATCAATTTAATGATAATTCGATGTCTTTCTATTGATTTTAAAAACAAGTCATTAAGGTGTGAATCGAAAACCGGGGGTGTTAGGAATTTTTTGAATGCTATGAGAGTAAATATGGAACTGTCAGTTGAAATCGCAAATTACACCATAATAATTGATTGATAGTTTAACACATATTAACGTTCTATATAATATATTCTGACCAATTTTGGCATGGACCCCAGTGATGTACAATAAAGAAGACGGAACTAAAGTGATAAGGTCATGCAAAATATGAGAAATCAACTACATGTAGCGATGCACTAAATAATTTAATACATGTATATGTAACGCAAATCGAAGCCAGTTGTTATATAAATTAATTGTTCGTGTAAACATCTTTTCAAAAGTTAAACTTGGTTTAAGCAGTTTGAGATAAATTCGGATATCGCCATTTTGTATGGACCCAATGCCAAATCTTCTGCCGTTGGTCTAAAGCCATGCGATCTCTGGCGTCTTAGGGCTGTGTTAACTCGAGTATACAGTCTTGTTTCCTCGTTGGTGTATATACATTTACGATCGTCTTGAAAAAACTCTCTCGACTTTCACATTTCTTGATTTGTTCACTGTAATCTTGGCATGCAAGACAGAAATACAGATTCGGACAACTTGTCTCGGACGATTTTCCACATTTCGGTAGTATTCATTATGGACATGTTGACGGCATAGATGAAACGTGTCGATCTCTTGGTTTTCTATCCCGCAGACAAAGCTGTGCAATAGCTTAGAAACTTCGTCATACTTGAATTTTTCGGCTATTTCAAAAGCTGTATATGTAACGCAAATCAAAGCCAGTTGTTATATAAATTAATTGTTCGTGTAAACATCTTTTCAAAAGTTTAACTTGGTTTAAGCAGTTTGAGATAAATTCGGATATCGCCATTTTCGTCGGTTCTATTGGTAACCAAGAAGTGCGAGCCTCCGGGGTACACCCTCTCCTCTTCTTCATACATAGCAAACTTCTCTATGTTTCGTGGCTGCCACCGGCACACGCATGTATTATCAAAAATGAACATGGTCGGGTGAGTGCTGACTTCCTCTTCCGGTTCGCACGTTGGAAATGGTGTTGCCTTCTCGTAAGACACGGAACTGGAAACGAAAGAGAGCCACGCGAATTTAACACCCTCTATGTATTTTTCTTGGTGATTTTTCGTTAGTAAGACTTTCCGATATGTTGTATTCGATTCCTTTCCAAGTTTGTCCCAATACAGAAGCAGAAGTTGATAAACCAATATGTATGGACCCAATGCCAAATCTTCTGCCGTTGGTCTAAAGCCATGCGATCTCTGGCGTCTTAGGGCTGTGTTAACTCGAGTATACAATCTTGTTTCCTCGTTGGTGTATACATTTACGATCGTCTTGAAAAAACTCTCTCGACTTTCACATTTCTTGATTTGTTCACTGTAATCTTGGCAAGACAGAAATACAGATTCGGACAACTTGTCTCGGACGATTTTCCACATTTCGGTAGTATTCATAGAAACAAAGATGTCCTCTAAAACAGCAGTTAATGGTTTTGAAGAATCAATGGTCAGAGGGTGAAAAGTATTTTTGTACGCCGCCAAGGTTAAACGAAGAAGACCAAGTTCCTGGTTATGGACATGTTGACGGCATAGATGAAACGTGTCGATCTCTTGGTTTTCTATCCCGCAGACAAAGCTGTGCAATAGCTTAGAAACTTCGTCATACTTGAATTTTTCGGCTATTTCAAATGCTGTGAGTCCCCCGTCATCCCCGATCTCGGATTTACCTTCTTTTGCCTTGCCGTATGTATCAATGGTAGACATTTGCAGAAGTCTTGTGACTACCTCGGTGTCATTCCACCAGACGGCCTGCTGCAATACGGTCCAACGCCGGTTTTCAGGACAACAATTTACCATATACGGCTTTTTCGTTAAAATGTCCCATACTATTTCCCATTTCCCAAATTTAGCCGATTCTAAAAGTAAAGCCAAGTCTTTGTGATCTCGTTCAACAGAGCTCGTCTTAGAACTTATGGTTCCCATACTCCTTAATGGCTGATACGTTTCAAAATCCTTTCTGTGTAACTGCTTAGTGGTTTTATTGCCGCCAAGTCGGAATTTTTCCTGCATATATATTTAGCTTTTGAAAGCGAAAGAAGCTGGCGTTATCTTAAATATGGATAGGCCATATACTAGCAGATCAAATAGATTCATATTTTAGGGCGAATCATTCGGGCTTAGCGGGATCTTGTCAAGTGATCGAAAATCATATTGACGGAAACTTTTTAACATTTGTCATCTTTTTCTTAAAACTGAAATTCCTGTACATTATGTTTAAGTTGGTCACGGTCCAGTAGTCCGAACGCCACTAATCCGGAGGTTCATTAGTCCGAAGTCCAAGTAGTTCGAAGGTTCATTAGGTCAAATGCCTAATTCATTTGTTTTGATAACCCGGCCCTAAATATTTGAGCTAAAAAAGGTTAAGTTATCGGTGGATTAAAGCAATATGAGCTGCAATTTTCATGATGAAATTTTTTTTAACGAAAATGTTATTTTCTACAAAAATGACAAAAATATCATGGTATTTAAATTTCTTTTCGCCAAATTTTTGTGAAAAGGGCCGTTAAAGAGCCTTAATTGGAGCGAAATCGAATTATTATCGTCCTGTACAAAAATTGATTTGCTATATGTTCCTTAGAAGAGATATCTTTCCTCTGACAAAAATCAATGATTTTATCCAACCTTAATTATCATAAAAGTTTAAGTTACATGCAGACTTAGCATAATAGCAGGTTTTTACAGCAAAATAAAATTCTAAAAAATACAGCTCATATTGCTTTAAATATTTTTTGTTCGATTAGTAACTTTTGATGGACAGACATCAATTTTGGTACACCAATCAAAAGTAAGTTTATATTTTATTATCTTGAAAACAATTTTCCTTGACACGTCTTTCTCTTCAACGTTTGTTTATATTGTATATAATATGCTTATTCATAATTGATATTTGCAAAGCCTTTCTAAGCCACGTTTTAGATTACATTTTTATTTTTGGGAAAATACACGCATAAAAATAGAACTGAGACGTCTACAACATCCCACTGATACAAGATCAATAGGATAGTGAAAGCGTGAGCAATAAAACTGCTACCGAAACCCTAAAAAAACCCCAGTCATTATATGCAAGAAAATCCTTTCTATTTTGGGATTGGACAAAAATTTATATGCCTGACCTGGTTTCCGACTCTCTCTACTCCTCCAATGGGAAGTCTGGGGTGCAGGGCATGGATTTCATTCATTGAACTTTTAAGTCAATCACCGGTAGTACGGGATACTTACAAGTTACGTATACACACAATTATCATTAAGTAAATTTTGCAAAAATGCAAAAAACAATACATGATGTTTGATTCTTTTTCGGAATGGGGAGGGGGGGGGTGCACTTTTAAACAAGTTGTAACCAGTTTCCCAGGGAAAACGCTATTCGGTCTATATACATTTCTATATTGATATTGATTTTTAATAAGAATAAAACTAAAAAAAAAAAAACATCAATGTTCTTCGATGGAGTATCGGGGCTGATTTATTTTTATGTGAAATTAAGTAAGTATGGACCCCCGACGTCCACTGCAAAAAGTATATTACATAAATCTTTGTATTTCTGTAATTATTAACACGTGACAAGGCTTTTACAATAATGCTGGAACTGAGCGCAAAGGACAGCAAATATTCACATGCATGTAAATTCAAAATCTGATATTTTTTTGTAATTTATTTTGTCGTACGCCTTCTTACGGCATTTTTTTGTGACTCCATAAATTAACTTGTATCTGAATCTCTCAACCTGTCTTCCCATTTGTCGTTAATAACACAAAAAGAGAATCATGTGACCAATTTAATGTGGGGTTATCAAAGCATTCTCCCCCCCCCCCCCCCCAGTCAGAAATAATTTCATTTTAACGAGAATACGTTCCAAAGTGTAATTTGCAGAAACCTTGTAGAAACGTTATATCTTTACATAAGTATTGATATTTAATAAAAGTGAAAAAATATGCCATATATAACCTTCATAAGAGAATACAGTAAAACACGCTTATAACGAATTAATGCTTACAGTAAAGTCGTTTCGATTCCCCTCTACCTAAATAGCATGTTGTAAACTTAACAGATAACACAAATTACGCTTTAATATAACGAAACAAAATCGCCCTTCACTGGCACTTCGTCATAAGCGTGTTTTACTGTACACTGGTATAAACATACAAACACCCTTTTATTTATTTGCAATTCTTTTGAATTTTTCATTTTTCCTGAAAATGATATTCAATATAAATATAGAGGTATGTTGGTGCATTTACCATAATCAGTCATGCTAAAATATATGCATTATCTTAAGGTAAGGTCAGCTAGAATTGCACAAATGAGAGTTTAATTTTTCTCAAAATTTAAAGAATAAAAAATTGGTCCCAGATTGAAATAATGCTGATGTTTCACTGATATCTTGTGTCAGGCATAACAAGGATTCAAATTCTGCTCTTCAACTCAAATCAGAACTGTTGCTTATTCATACAAATGCCTTATACATGTACATGTAAAATCGATTTGAACTTTACACAGGGCATTTGTTTAAACTTTATAAACATATAGTTTATTTCCAGCCCCTAACAGCAGGGCTGAGTTTCCTGTTCTGTTGCCCCAGGTCTCAGAATACAACACAACTGGTACACTCGTTGATGAACACTGCACCGGGGAGGGAATGGTCCTTAGGAGTTTCCCGGAATTTTTACACCAAAATCTGGTGTATCCTTCTAAATCACCTGAAAAAATCAAGAAATAATTGAAAAGTACACTTAAAAGTATATTTTTCGTACTTACTCTATATACAAGAAAGGATGTCATACTACTGTAGGAGCAGAAATATTGGTTGGGGATTCAATTTTGTTACTTTCGTTGTCAGTATAAATCAATGAAATTAAATCCATGACGAATATTTAACCGAAATATTAATAAATACAATGTTGATGCGATATAACAAAATTTAATGCCAATGAAATTTTGTTTTAAAACAACGAAATTTTAACCCAACGAAATATGTGCTTCTACAGTATATATCATCTTAGGCTAGAGTTTATTGTCTACAATGTACATTGAAGAATAAAAATGAACTTACATCCATACACTAGTTTCTCTGCATCATCCATGTAAACTGGGATTCTTGTTCCCTTATTCTTCATTCCTGTGTACTCAACTAGAACTCTCTTCATTCTCAGGTCCCATAAAAAGGCCTTCAATGAAACAAAATTTTTTTTACAAACAAAATTACAGATTTACAATGTGTTACGTACTTTATCAAATTCTTGAGAAATACATCTGCCAATTAATTAATACACACTTTTCCAAGAGCATCACTGGCTAGAAGATGGATGTCATCCCATGTTAACTGCAAACTTGTTACGATTCCTGTCATTTTCGGCTGGCTCAGCGTCTGATTAGTATGACTGCGAGTGTCATGGGTAAAAATAGATCCCTTTGTGTTCCCACAGTAGAGGGTGCTTGGGATCTAAAGACAAAATTTTATATTCTCCCTTACTTCATTCATTAAATATAAAACAATAAAGTACTAAAATGAACAACAACTACAATTATTTACGTAGGACTGCTGCTTTCATTAAACATACAGGCACGTAGCATCGTTTTTGAAAGTGGGGGGGCCAGACTCATCCAAAAAATCTTGACAAGTAAAAAAAAAAAAGGAAAATTTAGAGTTTCCCAAAATCTTCAAAATCCTATTTCTTGGGGGGGGGGGGGGGGGGGGGGAGGCTGGCTAAGTATATAACCCCCCCCCCCCCCCCCTGATGCTACGTGCCTGACATACAACACAACATTATTTTCAGCCCAATTATTTGCTTATTCATTTGATAGACCCATTTTATGATCACTTGATTCACTTCAGTCTATATTATTTGTCATTCTCTTAACACTTCACTATAGCAAGCGAGCTTATAGTGCAGCAAATGCATTTGCTGACTGTTTACACATTTAGATCATGTGAATCAAATCTAACTGAATTTAACACTTATAACCTGTAAACCATGCTGCACATAATTTTAATTTATATCAGTTAAAATGTTTTCAAGTACCATATCAATGCGTCACTGAATTACAAACTAACAAGAGAAAGCTCTCAATGTGACAGCAAACCTGATTTTCTTTTGTGTGGAAAGTATCCATGGGGTAATAAATATTCAGAATGAAATAAAAAGCTGTAAAAACATTCTTTTGATATGTCATTGCAGACAGCAATTTGTCAAATATTAATTAAATACTTTTTTGCCCCAGCTGGGTATCACATTTTCTTTTACAGGTCAATGAAATTTCAGCTAACTCAGAGAAAATCAATTTGTGATTTTATAAAAGAACTTTTATGTTACAATTCAAAATTTCCTAAATAATAGGACATTCAAATTCAGATGCAATCTATCAATATATCAATAAATCTGACATATCATCATATCATATAATGAATGGTATAAAACATGAGCTTTGATACAATTTAGAGTATCTCATTTAAGTTGAATATATTGTGCAGTACCTTATGACTGAAGACTATACTGGAGACGTCACCTCTGTGAGTCGAGATCTCCCAAAGTCGTCTTGTTTCCACCTCTATAAGAAGAGCACCTTTTTCACAACCAATACTGAACTTCCTATAGTCTGGATCCAGGGCACAACACCACACATACTGCTGGCCGATGCTGTACGAATTTGTTGTCCCACACAAACCTTCATTTGAAACCTGACAAATATGAGCTGTACAGCTTTCATTCCCAAAATACGGCCCTGTCGTGTAGAGTAAATGTAAAGGCAGGGACTTTTTCCTCTCAGTCCAATACATGCTTGAAGCACTATTGCACAAATTGAGACTGGGTTTGTCAAAATCTATCACTATATCTCCAGTATTACTCACGTCAATGTCAACCATATTAATACATTTGGCCAAACTACTAGAAAGACTCCACATTGATATGAGTTTATCATGGCTAGAGTTAAGTCCTATCACTTTTGGATGCTCCAGAGTCCCATGAATCGATGAAGCACTTAAAGTCTGACTAGGATGATTTTCAATGCATGATATTCTCTTATGGATGAAATATCTTTGAAACTGAAGCCTTGTTACACTTCCCATCTCCTGCTTGCTCATCAGTTCCAGGAAATGGTGCGAGTGCACTTTATCTGTTTGTTTTGTGAGATTCCTAATTCTTTCTGTTTCCAGTGCCTTCTTTTCTATGTTTTGTTTTGTTATTGTATGTCCCAAGCTAGAGAATTGATTGGGCTGGATTTTGAAATATCTTTTCTTCTCTGGGTCATAATAGAACCCTGGTATTTGTATGAATGTTAAGAAAAATCTACGAAGAAAGGAATACATATGCATTTTCTATGGTTTTTCTACAACTTGATTACTTGATCATCAAAGTTCATACCCCTGGAAACTTTTCAACACTTTTTTATGTGTTAGTTGAAAAAAAAAAGTTTTTCCCAAAAGTTTGATCATAACATGATATTTGCAATTCATTTCAATGACCCACTTGTACTTTATTTCTTAATCAATTATCATGTTAACCAGTACTGTTCCTTTGTAGTTTTATTTGGTCACACAAAAAGTTATACATAGCTTCAAAACTTAGAATTTTGACTGCAATTGTGCTGAAAGAGCTGCAACATTTTCAAGAGTGATTTGTTCTTAATTTTTTTTAAGATCAGTTCAAAGTTGAAAATTATTGATGGACCTAAGTGTGACTTTTTGTACAAACGCTAAATTAAGATAAAAGTAAGAGAGTACCTAAATAAATCTACTTTAGGCATGTAAATAAAGCTATGTAGGTAATTCAAGCTACACATGTACATAGCTATAAATCTAGTGATTGTACTATAGACCTGCATGCTGTTAACCAATAATGCATGTACTCATGCACTGATGTAAATATGCTATGTAGGCTACATGTATTGATAAGTCAGTAACCATTTAAAGGATATCATGGTCTGTTCTTGTACTGGAGCTAGAGGTTCCCTCTGCCAGATGTTCGCCACTACCCGATGATTCTCCAGAAGATGGTCTGAAATCTCGTTTTTTCCGCCATCGTCTCTTTCCTCTGCGACTGTGGGTTGGATTTTGCTCCCTTGCATCTTGACCCCTGCCTCCAGTTTTATTCCACCCAGGTAGAGAGTGTCGTGGTTTCATACCAATTGGCAATTCGAAGTTTAAAACATGTTGTTCTACTTTCACTTTCATTCCTAAATTTTGCAGTTTCGCATAAATCTTTTTTTTATTTCTGTGCGCGTATGACGAAAAGGGACACACGAGCCCGTCTCAGTTATTACTTTGTTTGTTGTTGTAAGTTGATATATGTTGCACAACAGTGTACATATTGGCTACCAAAAGAAAATTGAAGTGAGCGTTCTATTTGTCTTGCGGGGGGGGGGGGGGGCTATTTTCACTAACTTTACTTCGATTCAATATTTAAAAAGCTGCAATTTATGGGTACAAAATATATATATATAACTCTTTTTAGTATATCACAAGCATATACAGTGTATGTACATTGTTTTTTTTTCCCGCAAAATAATTAATTGAAAACAAGCATTTTCAAAGCATTGTCTCAAGATCTAAATTGAAAAAATTACTGATTTAAAATAATTCCTGCACATGACCAATTTGATGTTAAAAAGCCAAGTAAGTTTTTCAGCTTGCATAATTATTTCACAGGATATGAAGAAAAATTTCATTTTTTTTTCTCCACGAAATTAATTTTAGAAATAAAAGTGTAAATAAAAAAAAAAGAGAAAAATTAGATGGTGAAATCATTTTTGTTATTAACATAGTACAAAATCACGGGCACCTATCATTTTTTATTTTTGTCGCAATAAAAGAATACAAAAATACCCCTACCCCAATTATCACTAAGTATTAAGAGATAGTTACGAGAAAAATAAATAACGGCAGGTGCCGGCATGTGTTATTAATGCATGTGTTATACCACCAAACTGACAAAAGTAATAATCTGCAATAGTTTAAAATTATGGAATTCGAAATTAACATTCAGGACTCATTAAGAAGGTAGGCAAAAGTAAAAAGAATTACGTCTTTTAATGGATCAAAGTTAATAATGATACTCTTATTTAATTTGTTCAATTTTTTTTAAACAAAGATTTTTTAATGCTAAAAAATATGAACAATCTCTTTGTTTAAAGCCTAATATTTCTACTTATAAAATTTCATTTTTAGAGAGACTCAGAAGTTCCTTTATGCTAAATATGGTTTTCAAATCGCAAATACACTAGCCCTCCGTCGGAGGGGTGGATTATAGGGTGTTACTCCTGAACTCCCAAACTAAATGTGGCCCTTGACCCGTCCCTAGACCCATTGATTGGCCAAAAAAAAAAGAAAAAAATTGCTTATACATAAACAAATTCTAACTCTACCCCGATGAACTCATTTTAACAGTTTAATATGGGTTTGAAGTATCAAGTTGTCAGAAAATTTTTCTAAAAGGCCCTATTTGTCAAAAAATGTAAATTACATCAATGCTGTAAAAATCTAAGCTTCTTCAATATAAAAAAAGAACATAGTGTAGTGTAATTTATATCAGCAGATTTTTAATGCATTTGTGGGGGGTTAAAATAAAAAATGTTTAATTAATAATCTTTGATTTTAAACTTTTAATGTAACATTTATATAATTTTGGGACGTGGAGGCGTATCATTTGACTTACGAAACGACCTACCTCCTACCCTCCCGAAAATTTTGTAATTGATGTTTGGCGAAACATTACGATTATTTTTTTATGCGCTTGTCATGATATTAAGGGAGAGGGTCTGTCCCCGCTCCCATTTTAATACAACATGCCGAATCTATCTGCGGGTCTAGAGATCGATGGTCAGGGGGTCGGACATACAATGTATGAAAAAAGTAAAATATTATGAAAAATAACTCTACCACCCCCACCCCTCCCCAATCTTACCAAGTCAAAAGTTTCTGATCCGCTCCGCTCTACATAAACGTAGAGCGGATCGGATCAGAAACTCTTAACTTGGGAAGATGACCCCCCCCCCCCCCCCCCCCCCAAGGAAAATTTAAGAAAGTAAGTGTTTACTAGTGTGCATATATGATATTCGCATATGCTCATGCTCTCTCTCTCTCTCTCTCTCTCTCTCTCTCTCTCTCTGTTCACTCAGGGTGTGAGCGAAATGACAACGAAGTCAAACTGTACATTTTCTGTAATTAGACCAACCTTTAATTTTTTTCCGCATGGATACACAGTGTTATAAATCAAATGCTTAAATAAATAAAAGTTGTGCTACATGTGTACTTAATAACAATTTGACATTATTATTCCATTAATTAAAAAGTTCACAATATAATTGTCCTTTCTTTTATTCTTTTCTTTACTCATGGTCATTGTCGGTCATTAACCGTACCCTTCAGCATGTTCAGTTCGGAGGGAAAATATTCAGAAGAACGACAAGAAGAAACAAAATAAACAGTCTTCATGCATTCTAAAGGTTAGCAAAAACATTCTTTCTCCTATAAAAAAAGAATATCAAATCATGTTGAAACCCTTATTGAACAATTCCTTCACCGAGCAAATCAGTTTTTGTTCATTGACACTCATAGTTCAGTCGATGACCTCGTGAATTTTGACCTTGACAGTCAGGAAATTAACATGCGTTAATCAGCTGTTCACCATGTTTACATGTTCTTTCGAAACGAGAAGGGATACACAATCATTCATACCCCCTGAGACTCGCAAATTGGAAGGACTAATCAGTGTTAATAGTGGATATAGTTATTAGAAAATTATAGTGTTTATGTAACTTCAAAGTGTGATGCAAGGAATTGAAATGACATTTAAATATAGTTATTAGCTACATATTTAGTGTTTTAAGAAAAAACTTACATCATGAAATTACGAATATTTTATTTGAACTATAGAAACACAGTGGGATATGTGAATTGTTTACAAGGAAGCTGGTGTCGGTTTAGAGTAGCCCATATGTCGTCTGTCAGGCCCAAAAAAGTGGATGTCATTGATTTGACTACAGATGACCAACCAGCCAATACACCCCCACCAACCCATACAGACAATAAGAGGAGTATAAATGAGATTTCGAAAGGGCCTCAGTTAGATAGTAATCTGGTTCACAGTGGTTCCTCACATGGAGTGAATGGTGGAGAAAACTGGCTCTCTGATGCAATGTTTCGACCATTCGGTCCATTGAAACAGGCAGGGCAAGGTGTAGTTAGACATTTCAAGCGAACCAACAAACCAGTGCAGACTCTGGAGAAGGGACCACTAGCACCTGGAAGTAAACAGAAAGTTGGATTAGATGCAGAGGTAGAGAGAAATGAACCACAGAGCCATGTGAAGAGGTCGCGGAGTGAACCTGCCATTGAACCAAGAGGTATATCAATTTCTTCATTCTTTATCTATTTCTTTAACTATTCATCATTTGAAAGGTAGCAATTTTTTTTAATTCACATTTTTATCCCTCAGATAACAAGCGTAGTAAGACTGACAGTTTGTTTTTGAATTTGAAATATATAAAGGTTTAGGCAGTAAATGAATACCGGCACAAGTACCCAAAACATAACATGTAATGTTTCATTCACTACCTTTGTCATTGACATAACTGCAAGCCGTGTGCAGTGTCAGAGCTTGGTACAGCATGCAGCTGCAGGCTTGAGCTGGATCACACTTGTTTGTGGATGTTATTATGAAACTTGATTTATTGATTTATCTTTGCACTCAGAGACTGTGTACAGACAGTTGAACCATAGAAAGCA
Source organism: Magallana gigas (assembly GCF_963853765.1). Taxonomy (NCBI): domain Eukaryota; kingdom Metazoa; phylum Mollusca; class Bivalvia; order Ostreida; family Ostreidae; genus Magallana; species Magallana gigas. The sequence continues at coordinate 16,846,048 of NC_088858.1, read as the reverse complement.
TAGAATGGGAAAAGTTACAATGAATTTGGACATTTGCTTATCTTATCTAGTTTTAGATTTACATGTGTAAGAGATTGCACTGCAAGACAAATTGAAAAAATATCAGATTACTAGAACCACATTGTTTACTTATAAAAATAGATATCGGCAAACAATTAAAATGAAGCATCTTGAATTAAGTTTACTGGTAATTGTTTTTTGCAGATTCCTTAATACCCAGAAATAGAGAATGGGAGTTAACTCCCTTTGGTAAGGTGTGCCAAACGAGGGGTCACCACGGGCTTCCCTTCTCTCTGATGTCTTACAATGTGTTGGCCCAGGATCTTCTCCTGGACAACCAGTACCTGTATCGGGACCACCCAACACAAGTTCTGGACTGGGAGTACCGCAAACAGAAACTTTTGCAGGAGTTTAGTGCCCATCAACCCGATGTAAGTTAAACAAATCAGTTCATGGCCTTCGGTCTCCCAGATGTTGGTCTGGTAATATTTATCAAATGGGATCATTTCCAATTGGAAAATATTTGTAAACAAAATTTCTTTACTATTCAAATAAGATACATTTGATATGGATTTCAATTTTTATGCAACTTATCAACAAGAATATGAAGAGCAGAAGGACAAGAACTATGCAAACTTCAAAAATATTCTTTAATAACATGAACAAAAGACATAAACATTTCCACAATTTGGGATAGAAAATACATCTTTCAACTATAAAAAAAATCATGTACCGTAAAAAATAATGGTACCTGTGGATGTCCATTAGGGATAGAAGAAATTTTGAATTGTACTTCAAATAATAATTGTTTGGTACATGTACTACCGGGTATATGTACGTGTAGAAGACATGCTAGCTCAAGCAGCAATTATTTATCACCATTTATCTTCAACATTTCAGATTTTATGTATGCAAGAGGTCCAAGAGTCTCATCTGGAAGAATTTTACATACCACAACTCAAGGCCTTAGGTATGTAGAGTACAATATTGATGATATAAAAAGATATATATGTTAAATATATTGTGAATCAATTTTGTTATCTATTCAATAATACAGTACATGATTTATGATTGACACTGTGTTAAACTGGTATCGTTATTGCAGGATATGAAGGCGAGTATCTTCGAAGAACGGGGGGAAAGGTGGATGGCTGTGCTACATTTTACAAGAAAGACAAATTCAGTGTTGAAGAAGCAAGGCATGTCCACTACTTCCAAGAAGGCTCTTCACTTACCAACAGAGATAATGTAGGTCTAATTCTAAGACTCATACCTCTAAACGGACAGGAAGGATTCTGTGTGGCAAATACACACCTGCTTTACAACCCTAAACGAGGGGACATTAAACTTTTACAATTAGTGAAACTCTTGGCAGAGTTAGACCACATGATACCCGACTTTCGGAGTGTACCTGTTATACTGTGTGGAGATTTTAATGCTCGTCCACATAGCTTCATGTACAAATTCATTTCACAGGGATATCTGAGGTACCATGGCTTACCAATAGAAGGTATCTCTGCCCAAAGATACGGTAAAGGTAGAAAGCTATTGGACATGGGCTTGATTCCTTCAAATCTAACAATCTCTGACCAGTGTCACTATCTAGAAGAACAGCATGTGAAAATGTTGAGGGAAAGTCCAGTGTTGGAAGGACAGTTCCACACTTATCATAGCTCACCCTATCACCATTTCCACTTTCCCCAGGTGTCTCAGAATTCTGGCTTTTTGTGGCATAAATTTCATCTGATCTCTGCTTACAAACATTTCATCGAAAGGACAGGAGAGCCAGAGGTGACAACACAAACTAGTCCTTTTGATAGTTCCGTCGTAGACTATGTGTTTTATACAGTGGACGGAAGGGAGAGTAAATCTAGAAGGGGAAATTTCTGTAATAGGAATGTCCAAGAAGGCAGGATCAAACTGTTGGGCCGTTTAGGCTTACTGTCTCAAGGGGAGATCAGTTCCGTCGGAAATTTACCAAATTTTCAAAATCCATCCGATCATATGCCATTAATGGTGAAATTTCTTCTCACGTGACCAAAAAAAAAACCCCTGAATATTCGATTAGATTTCCCAAAAGTGACAATGTGTAAAATAATGGTGAATGAATTCTAACGAACAGAAGAAAGAGGTTCAAATTTAGAACCAATATCTTATTTATTTTATTGATTATTAATATGCAGTGTTAGATTTTGATACATTCTGTACAACTCTGTGATGTTAAAAAATAATCACATAAAAAGATGTTTTACTACTGGTACATTGTACTTTGAGTGTTCTGAAAATTTAAAGAGAGAATCAACTATACAGTTTGATTTTTATAATTTTATTGATATCTGACAAAAATATTCACCAAAAAATAAACAACATAAAAATACGATAAAACTAGACAATGTGTTGTTTGTTTATACATACAATTCAATATTTTGAATTTTAACAAATTAACACACAGTATGGTTAATCAGAACAATTAAGATTATATCTACATGGGTATAAATTGCTTTTTCAAAATACCTCGCATGGTAAAAAAAAATACCATAAACTTATATTATAAAAATATATTATTTTGTGGCAAGATTAGATGGTAAAAAATACCTCCTTTTAGTTTCAATTGAAAAATTAGGATTCACTATCATTTTGAATAAGTTAAAGTATTCACTCTCCTTAGTAGTTGGTTGGAATGGGGTAGGGGGGCATTGACTGGGCTAGGATGGGCCTTGGTATCCATGGATCATCTCCCTTAATTTACTTTAATCATTACGAACACTTCACACAATATTTCATTTGATATACACATGCATCACAGTTAATAGCAAGAAGCTGTATATTTATTTGGCACTTATCAATCATTGAATTTGAAGACTTTCTTCTATGAGGTCTTGTGATCTGAAATACCTATTGCTGGCAAATCGTAGTCATGGAAATGTACAAAATATTGCAGATCACCTAGATCTAGTATACCAACAAAATTACTAATACATGTAGTGTTAAAAAATATGTTTATTATTCAACAAATTTAATTTTATTAGCTTATTCCGTAGTAAAGACTGATCCGCTTTATGAGCAATAGGTTCTTTAGTCCATTTAACTTGTTCTTCTGGCGCTATGCCAAACATAAAAGTCTGATCAAATTTTAGAAAGTTGAATGAGGATGTGAAAATACATGTACTTGCAAATTCTGTCTAAGATTGACCGTCGTTCGGATTAAGCTAGAGACAAAGATTTATTAAATTATATATACAATTAAAATCTTTTGTATAGTAAAACACATCCAAAATGATTGTTTGTCAATAAAAAAAACCAACCCCAAATTAATCTGGTCAAAACAGATTAATATGTAAAGTTGAATCTTTTGTTAAAATTAAATTCATTAAAGCTTGTAAAAGTATTGTACAGTAGATAGTAAATTTTAAGCTAATGTTTTGGGTAAACATATCCACAACAATGTTTTGGAAGGTCTAAATTCAAAGCTTGTAGAACTAAATACGAAGCTGGTAGTCTGAGGAGTCTGCCACTGTAGAAGTTGTCTGGGATGAACCAGTGCTCTGTAGTTTCTTCTTGGTCCCAGATTCAGCAGGGATGGAAGTATGCCTATTTTATGGGAGAAAAACCTCAATTTAAGCAAATTTGTATACACTATAGTATTGAAAACTTGCTTACAAAGGAATTTCTTGGGGGTATATCATAAAGAGTGTGTTAAGATATCAGGAATTAGGGAAAAGATTTGACATCCTAATTGATAAAAAGAGGAGGGGTTTTTTTATATCTGAGTTCCTTCTATAAATAACACCAAGTTCATATTGAAATTATATTATTTTATATCTGCAAAGGACGGGAATTTAAAATTCAAAAATATTTAGCGGTGTAAAAGAGGAAAATACAATTTAATTAAACCTGTTGATGAGAATTTTCATTTAAAAATCTGGGACATCGATCAATATACTATACCCATTAGGTTTAATGAAAGTGTCTGCGGGATGCAGAATTAATAGTCATTTGACTTACGCCCTATATATTTTAGTTGCTTGCTGTAGACTAGTGCGAGCATCTCTTGGTGCTTCAACAGAAGATTTCCGAGGAGAATGGAGCGTAATGGTCCAAGATTTAGCCTGTAAAATAGAAATTAATCCATGAATTTTTACCTTAAGTATTTGAAATTTCAATTATGCAAGTTGTTACATAATTGGTTAATTGATTTGCTGACATTTTTCTTTTAGTTAATACCTAATAATAATATGCAAATTAAAATTAAATCTAAGTAATTGTGTGGAGAAGAAATGTAAGAAAAGAATGTATCAAGATGAAAATAGAGCAAAGTTGAATCAATGATTTTTTTAAAATACTAAATGTTATATGCACATATATTCTGTACAATCGGTATAACTATAAGATTAAGAACTACCAGTGAGTTAAAGTACTTTTTCAGTATGATCAAATTAAGTAAATTGGAAAGGTTCGATAAATGATTTGCCAAACTTCAATCACCTAATAACAAAATCTTTAAGATGTTACCAATTTTTTCAGACAACACTCCTAATTTATGGTTAGAAACATTAACAAACATTTTCACTCATCAAAGCAAATTGATTAGCATGTAATTAAAAAAAAAAATAATTATAAGCTACATGTATTGTTAAATATAAGCAATTATATATAATGTATAAGAAATGACATGATTATACAGACATGTATCTATTGTTCACGAAAAAAAAAAACCCTTCACTTTATATTTAAAAAAATTAAGCAGCAAATCTATTTCAGACGTACGCTCGATTACCTGAGATCTAGACGAGTAAAGTTTGACCTGAGGAAGGTCACAGTTAGCCTGACACTATAATCATGGATAAAACGTTAAATATTGAATCATGCATGCAGTTATAATGGTATCAATGCAAATTTTTGACAATTGCTGGCATATTTGGCTTGAAAGTGTCTGTGACAATTGATTATATGATACTGGATATTCACCTTTGTATTCTAAAGATTACACATTGTTAATTTAAATTCTTATATTGATTTTATTGCAAGTAACCTTTTATTTTAAGTGCAGAAAATATTGGTACTTGTAGAAGTAAAGACCTTAACCCTTTTTTCATTAGGCCTTCATGCAATGGATTAGATTTGTTTGAAATGCCATTTTCCTTATTTTTATGTTTTAACTATTAAGCACTTTATAAAGCATGCACTATTAATTAAATGTTTTGAGCATTATTTTTTTTTGGAAGTGGAGGGGGATGGGGCAGTGCAGTAGATTGAATAATATTTTCATAACAGCTGGAATTTGAAATTCTTGAATTGAAAGGAGGAAAAAAATGCATTTTCAATTTGTAACAAAAATTACCCTTGTTCTTATCTCCTTGGCCATGAACTCAAGATCTTTGGTCATTTCCTTCTTTGTCATTTTGTTTGGGCTGACGGTAACTGCCTATGATATAGATGAAAACATTGTAAATCTTGCAGCAATTACATGCAAATACAGTCAAACCTCATTATATTAACTTGATGGGGTTGACTGAAAGATTAACTAATTATCTTAAGATTCTAGATATCCAGGTTAAAATATATCAACTATATCTTTATAATACATCTTTTGCACAATGTATTTCAATTGGAAATGATAAAGATGCTTAAGGTCAGACGACACGTTCCTCGAGAATCTTTTTGTATCTCCTCGTATTAAAGAGTTCCAATAAATAATATTAATTTTATAACTACTTTAAAAATGATCAAAATTTACTTGGCTTTGGTTATGTGTCTAGATGGTCTAGTGGTTAGAATCGTGGCCGCTCACTGCCAGAAGGGTATAGGTTCTAGAGGTCGTGAGTTCAAAGCCCGCCCCGGCGAAGATGTAGTTCTAATACATGTATAGTGAATTTTGCAGTGCTGTAGATGTATTTATTTTTATATCAGCAATCCAAGTGTATTTTCAAGAAGATTATATAGGAAATTGCATACTCTAGTATTTTGCAGAAATGCCTGGTAAGGTACCCTAATTTTTTGCAAGAAAGCTTGTCAAAGTAGTAGTAAACCATTAACAAATTCCTGGAAAAAGTCATCTAAAATTGAGGAACGTGTCGTCTGACCTTAATTTTAGCTATGCATGCACGTGTACACTGAAAGGTGACATATTTGTCTAATGGGACATATTTTCAAGTTTTCATGCAGTCATATCAAGATCATATTATAAAGCCATATCATATATCAATAATCAAAACACTCACAAAAATGATAACTAAGATCTAATACAAGTAGTTTTTTCTTCATTTGATGATACAATTTTGATAAATACCTTCCAATTAATGAATTCATAACTGTGGGGGTCATGTGGAATAGGCATTCCAACTTTAACCTTCTTCACATCATGCATAACTGAAATGAATAGATGTGCATTTAAACATAATTAAGTATATCATTTTAAAATTTAAAACAATTTATCATAATGTTATGTAATTTGAAAAGTTCGTGGTCAAGGAGTTATGAGAGAGAGAGAGAAAAAGAGAGAGAGAGAGAGAGAGAGAGAGAGAGAGAGAGAGAGAGAGAGAGAGATCTTACATTTGTTATATGACTTTTCATAATCAAACACAAGATCAGAAAGACTCTGAAAAAAATCGAACATTATACATGTATATATATTGTACAAGACAGAGTTCAGATCTCCTTGCTGTTAATAATTCATTTCTTTGAATCAATACCAATTACTTTGGTAAAAAGTGAAATTATTTTTTTTTTAAATGAATTACATAAGTATATATATCCCAAATAGATTTGATAATTTTGCAAATTTATATATGCTCTTTTGATAAATTAAAAAAAAACCAAAAAAACCCCCCACAACATATTGCTTGAAGAAACGATTAAATATCAATGCTATTCAATATACTATAATTATCAATTCTTTAATAGCTTGTTTACAAGAATATTAACTTTACTTTAAATGTTACTGGTTTGTACATGAGGTCCTCTCGCCGACTCATGCCAATTGTTCCATAGCTGCCGGCATAGTAAATCCCTAACACAACGTGCCTGTGTACATTTCCTCCAAACACACTCTTAAAACTGAGAGGAAATCTCTCCACACCTAGGAATCCATTACTTAGATATCTGAGTAAACTAAGGAAATATTTCTATATAGTATATACATGTTATCTACACTGTTACCAGACTAAAGAAAAAAATTTACTGTTGATTTATTTTCAGCAAAAGATACATTCCTAAAATCACAGCTTCTAGACATTTGATGGGCAAAGCTTCTTTGATCATTTCTTTTGCAGATTCTAGCAATCTATAAATGAAGAAAAATATATCATATTTAAAAAGTTATTGAATTGTTTCATCATCAATGGGCAGGTACTACTGTAATCAGGGTTATTTTTGCCTTGTGTTATTTTAGCCCTTCACTTGCAAACAGTTTCGCCTGGTTTTGAATTCGTCCAGACATAGTTGTGTTTAAAGAGAGATTATATGGGACATTGGAATTGACCCAGGCTTAAATTTGCCTGCCGACAACAGGTAAATAATTCCCTGTATACATTATTATACTATATATTAGGTAAACTTCATCACAGAAACAAGTATCTGTGATGTTGTGATTTCAATAAAGGTTATACCTACCCTGAGAGAGGTCTGTTTTTTCGTATTTCAAAAAACTGTGTTCCTGTGTGGTTATACCTGCAATAAGTTTTTTAAATGGTTTTCAGCTAATTAATTAAAAGCAACAATAAAAGACCTTTTTCAGTTTTAAAAGGTCATTTTAATATCACTATATAACTGCGTGTATAAGGATATACATACTGAAGGGTCCTCATGTAGTTTTGAATTCTGTCCAGTCGCTCTGAAATTGGAACTGATGCAGAGAAATTTGTAGGGGCTTGTGGAATAGGAACCTTCAAAATAAAAATTACAGAACTATGAACATATTATTAATTTTGATAAGGAAATATTGAACTGTTCACATCATTGCGATGAAATGAAATTTTATTGACAATAAACAAATAATGTGTTCTTTGAATTTAAACCCCAAAAGTGCATGCAAATTGGCATGATTTTTACTTACTGAAGGCAAGTCTTTTTTGTCGCGCACTTTGTGTATAACATCATACCCGTCTGGGTGTATGCGAGCCACATGATCCCACATTCTATCCCATGTTTTATCGTCAATTGGAAATCCACTTTTATTCACCCAAAATAACACTCCATTTTCCTCTTGCACATCCTCTTCTTTCCCGGATTTCTTCACGGTTTTAACCCGCACACACGTCGGCCCCCCTGTATCTTCTGGTTCTGCAACGCGCACCAGTGTTCCAAATACCGATGTTACTTCTTTTGCAGATTTAGATTTTCCAGATGCCATCAATGAACTGTTAGTTATCTTACAAATTTTGTTATCCCATATTATGAAATTTAAAAGACACTGTCAGCTGTCAAAATATTGTTTACGTCGTCGTTAATGTTCGTCTAGGTTGTAAATACACTTGCACCTTTAATTTGTCGATTGCATCAAACAAACGTCTTGATGACTACGAAGGTATCGTAAATCGCCTCTGTTCCGTCTTTAACATTTTATCTTGATCTTAAGCTACTAAATATCGTTATGTTACTTACAAGGCTTCAGCTCTTAAAGTTTTGAACACGTTATATATTTACAATAAATTACTATTATCAGTGATAGTTTTTACGATTAACGTAAAGTGAATGACAGGGGGAAATAACTCAAAGTTTTTGTAGTCAGTGTAAACAATGAATGAAAATGTGAAGAAGTTTAACTTCACATATATTGTTCGTATATGGTTTGCTGTCATGTCGATTGTAAATCTTGGAGATTCATTTCAGTTTTTTCTTAACCACTCTTTGTTATCAACGCAATTTTATACTTTATCGCAACATTACGGTAAGACTGCCTGAAGTACATGTACAATGGTGTCTATTTAAAAGTAGGATATAATTGTCATTTATTTAATAGATTTTTATATTATGAGAAGCTGAGGACACCCGGAAGAAAATAGCTACAATAAAATCAGCATGAAATGTAGCCACCCCTCAAATTTTTAACATAATTAGAACTATTTTAACAGGAGCTTGGACTTTGGGTATAGTTTGTGACGTAGGCCTGTCTATTTTATTGTAGGCCACTCAATCATGGCTCTTTGAAATTAACAAGATTTGTCTGGCTTTTGAGCTAAGGCTACGCAATCGGTGTATATTTCGCTTGAAACCAGCGTCATTTTAACTTGTTTTGACGCAAGAAATAGATAGTTACATCCTACTGAAAGTCCAAGGACTTGTTAAAATGGTTCTAACACTTTAAAAAGTTACATTGGGGCTATATACATTATAATTGTTCAGCAATAATAAGACTTGCATGATTCCTGTATTAATAGTTAGATTGATTCTGATGACATAGACTGGAATTTTACATTTGGTTGTTGGGGGGGGGGGGGGGGAGATCGAAGGGCTACTGTAGTATATATATCCAAAGATTAGTTATGATTTCCCGACACGATTTAATTAAACATTAATTGTCAAGTATAAAATACTGGATGGTGCGCCAGTTATGTAAGGATCATATCAGTTTGCAAGATTCAAGAATTTCACCAAGACACTATTTAAAACAATTTGAAAATGCAAGAATCAAAATTTTAGATCGCGATAATGCTACTTATATGTTACAATGTGGTTACAGATGAAAGTCAAAAAAAGTTTTCGAACAACAGCTAATACCATCTTCCCAAGTCAAGGGTCTCTGATGAGAAGCGGGGCGGTTCAGAAACCCTTGACGTGGGAAGATGACAATATACATGCACCAGTAACAGACTGGGTACCTCTTGTTCATGCGTTGATTCCCTTTGAGATTTACAGTTTAACTGACTAAAGAAACGCGCTGGTTAAAAAATCTGCGAATTAACGCTGAATCTGCGTAAATATATTTTATACAGGATGTATTATATATATACCGCATGTAAAATAATACATCGACATGAAACAATTCTTTACATTGTGTATTTTTCTTGTGTGTAAACAAATATTTTCTAAATGTTTTTTTGTAGCCAATCCTGCCTTTGGACGGATCTACGGAATACTCCTCTTTTTGTTGGCAGCTTTAAGATTCTCGTGTGCGATTAATATTCACAATAAAAGGTTCGATACCGAAGTTCTTTGCATCCACTTGTATTTCAAACTTATGAAGGGAGAAATCTTATTGAATTTCTAGTATATATCATCGATGTTTCAAATCCATGCATTCAATGAAATTTAGATGAAATAACCCCCTTAATAACTGATGGCGAAATGTCACAAGTGACTAGGATTTTTTTATATTTTTTTTTTGCAGTTTTATAAACAACCTTTTGTTTTTAGATTCGCCCATTTTTTGAAGTTTTCTGAATTCGTGCATAGATCTGTATATGAATTTTCTCTGAGTTTTTTTGTCAAAATAAAAATGGCGGGACTACATAATTCGTTAAAACTTGTCTCTCTATGTGATTGAAAGAATACAGACTGTTGATAAGGTCCAGGCCCACCATCCAGCCTTCTGATATTACGTGCCTGAGTTATGCGTATTTTAATTCCAATAAATACATGTATATGTAATTTAATTCCAATAAACAAAATTTCATTATTCACAGCATTTACAACTTGACATTGCTGTCGTTTACATTATTGTTTGGGAACATTCTTCTGGAACTATTTGTATTCAAATCAGCAAGTGTGAACTTCTACATTCTTCTTAATCTTTTCTTATCTGGTAAGTTCTTTATTAATTCATACTCTCAAGCAGACGGATCGACAGACGGACTTACCTACGTATCAAACAGGCCAAACTATTGTATGAAAATTTAAAAAAAATATCTACAAAAAGCCTGCTAGTTGAGTTTCCATATTGTTTTGAGTTTCGTATTTTTGTTTTTTTGCAAGGTGTATCAATCATATTGTTGTTGCTGGGGCTTTACTTTGTGCGCCTAGAATCATCCTCAACGGATAGGACAGAACAGGAAAAACATGAACGGAAGAAAAAGTATTGACTGTGATTCGTGTAAATGCCACGAATTTTATTGTGGTAAAAATTCGACTATTTGTGGTTTAAACTGCATATGACAATTAGTATTTCTTTAAAGTAAATGTCTAAAAATAAAAATGTGCTTAGCCATATTTGAAAGCCCTTAAAACATGAGCGCAATCAGCTGGTCAATGCAGTTATTAATCTAAATGTAAAAGGAAAACAATGTACCCCACTGCGCTCATGTGTAACTTTTTAAAAGATGCAAAAGTCCAGTTGGCCTTCCCCTTTATCAATGGATTTTGTGTACCCAGTGTGAACTCGCATTACCATTCATAATGTTACTCGTCTAGTCACGTGATATACATTCGTGACATATTATTCACTAATGCATGCATGCATTTTAAAGGGTGATATATTAAAAAATGTCACGTGATATGTGAACGAGTCCTTTCTTTTTTATTTAATTTCTTCATATTCCTATCTTCTACTGTACTTAGGCCATATGCACCTACTAGTATTCTCTTCCATTCATTAAAACAAAAGGTGCCACTATCAAAAACGTTACTACATTTGTATTATATAGTTCAAAATAAAACCCCAATCAATCAAACCCAATCAATCCCCAGTCCATCATTACATAAAAAACCCAGACTTTGTCAAAATCGCCCACTCTTGTTTGAAAATCATTGAAGAGTATCTTAACTCATTCTTTATAATACTCTTGGAAAGAAAATATATGATAAAACTGAGACTGATTTTTTTTAAAGTTTATACACTGTATGTCTAAAACATAGTTATATTTTGAAGTGTTTTGAACCCTACAGAATCTCTTCATTTAGAAGGAAGAAACAAAGCGCTAGACCCACATCTTTAAACAAGAGATAGACAAAGTGTTTTTGAAACAAACAATACCTATGTAAAAGCTTCATGACAATAAATTCTCGTATTTTTTTTAAACATGCGTTTCATTGCAAAAATAAGCTAATATTTAGCAAACATACTAAGCAAACTCTATGGACAACTTAAAAAAAGTATACAAACCTTTACATTCATTTTATACCCATTTAAATAAGTATCCATACAATGTATATATAGTGTATATATAACATACACAACAGCACACAGTAAAAACTGCATGCAATAAATTGACAGAAAACAAATAAAAATATCACAAAGGCATTATATTCTTAAAACAAAACTGTAGTAACTGGTAATAGACGAAATAAAAAGATAGGAATACTGAGTTCTCTGAATATGTCCCACCACACTCTATACAGATTGATCATGATTAATTGAAAATATCACAGCTGACATCATAACAGCTAGGGTTAAAGTGTACTGTAATTAACTCCAAGCTGTTTCCGCATTTATATCTCCTGACATCACTGCCTTAAAACAATGAAAGAATAATGTGTTTCAAATGAAACAAATGCACAGCTTGAATAAGAACATGGATATCACATGTGAACCCAGTATTGCCTTAAAACCACTCCATTCCTTGAAAGTAATGAAGCTATAAAGGATACAAAATGGCTGATGTTCATTGTCCCATGTATAAGGATCAAGTGTTCAATTCTTTTAATTGACAATGTACAACATAAACAAAATGTGTAAAATACTAGTACCACATATTTTATACTCCAGTGGTAATGACTAGTTTCCACCTGAATAGATAGGTAAGAATACATTTACAAGAACTAGCATGAAATAACTCGCAGCAAAAACAAGTACCGTATCAAAATTTGCTGATTGATTGCTCCAACCAGCGGTAAGCAATCTATGCTTTAGTGCAAAAAGTTGATGCAGGTAAGTATAGATATTGATGTAAATGCTGATAATAAGGAGGAGCCGAGGACACTACAAAGCAGAGCAACCTCATCCAGAGAACGTGGGTGTCTAAAAATCTGAAAGGATGAACAGAATGAAAGAAATTTCAATCATATTGCACACAGCTAGGTATTACACTGCATGGGACCTTATTACTTCTTTAAATTTATGCATGCACCCTTTTCTTTAAAATACATGAAAACAACTCTGTTGCAAGGGGTCAATAAAGTGACCTCTCAGGTAAGTGTATCTTGCATGCCCAGAATAAAGTTGTATATTACATGTTCATTGTATACATATCCTGCATTGAAAGGTGGAAGAAAAGTATAGAAATTACATGTATCTCTTGCTTCTTCATTTATAATATTCAAATAGTGTTGGAAAAATACTTTTAAAAAATATCCAATGATCAATTAAACAATTTGACACCAGTATGCAAAAAGAATAAGCTCTAACCAGATAAATTCAGACTTAATTAATACAAGATCCATCTGTATTTAATTGCATGATACATTGATAATTGAAACATCGGTATGTGCAAAAAAATAAAGTCAAAACCAGATAAATTCATATATAATGACTTTAAAACAAAGCCTAGTGTTTTTAATCACATGACCAATTAATAAAAGAAACTTAGGCATGTGAAAAAAAAAATAAAGTTAAAACCGGATAAATTGAGACATAATGACTTAAAAACAAGACCTTCTGTATTTGATCACAGTCTTCAATTTTTACCAGACACCAGTTTAGAGAAGAGAGAGTGTGAATCCTTTAGCAGCACTGATGGTGAGTTGAACTCGGCCACTTTTCCCTCCTTCATGACCAGCACGCGATCACTGTCCATGATGGTGTCCAGGCGATGTGCTATTGTAAGCACTGTGCTGTCCTTGAATTCCTCTCGTATTGTATCCTGAATCAAGGCATCTGTTTTCATATCAACACTTGCTGTAGCTTCATCAATACAGAGTATCTAAAAAAAAAAAAATGATACCATAAATTTGTTCGTTTTCTTGCATATCTTGCATTTTTCATTTGTGTCATTTTTTACGATTTGAAAAGTTCTTATAGAAATTAATAAAGGGTATACTTTCTGCATATTTAATAATTTGCAATTTAAAACAGATCATAAAAAAAGCAAAAATTAGAGCACAAAAAATCATGAATATGCAGCATCTGTTTTCTAGTTTATAACATTAAAAATATGGAATCTTATCATTTCACATTAGACAAAACTACATTTAAAAGAAATAATATTATTGGAAAAAGTAAATTTTTATAGGAGTACATGTATTATTCCATGTGGTTCAATAATCAAAAACAAGATTTTTGCTGATGCAGAAAACTGCTCAGTGTACCTTTGTTTTTGTTAATATGGCCCTTGCCAAACACATCAGCTGTTTCTGTCCCACAGAAAACATTTTGCCCCTCTCCCCCACGTCAGCCTCCAGTCCGCCCAGTTTCTCCACAGCTGACACAAGATGACATCTACCTAGAGAGTTCCAGATTTCCTCATCTCCATAAACACTGGCAGGGTCCAAGTTTTCTCTCACTGACCCACTAAAGAGGAATGGGTCTTGTGGAATAACAGCAAAGCGACTCCTAGGAAAGAGAATAAAAATGCATCATACCTAAGTTTATCTTTTGTATCAAAAAAAAAAAATTACCACTGTAAGTTTAGATGAACCTAAGTGGAAAGACCAAAAGTTAAATGTTTCACAAAAAACTAAATTAACATTGGTTTAATCAAGACTTCCCTCCCCCTTTCCAAACTAAATGTGATAAACATATATCCTAACTCAAAATTCAAATACTTATATAAGTCCAACATATAAAAGATACATGAATTTTTCTAGGAAGATCTATAAACTTGTGGGTCTCTTTATCTCCCATTTCCATTCATTTTAATGAATTTGATCTCATCCCACAACCTCGCAAAGTATTACCTGATATCCTTAAGGTCAAGATACTTGATGCAGTTTCCATCCACTTTGATATCCCCCTGATGTATCTCTACAATACGGAACAGAGCCAGGAAAAGACTGGACTTGCCCGACCCAGTCCTGCCAACAATGCCCACTTTCTCCCTGGGCTGGGTGCAGAATGTCACCCCACACAGGGCATCTGATAGGTCCCTCCTGTATCTCAGGTACACATTTCTAAAGGAAACTACACCAATGGTTGGCCAAAATGGTGAGACCTAAAATAATGAAAAACATGCACTTAACTATCACTCATTTAGAGTTGGCGTAAAACAAAGTTCATAATTAACAGGGTAAAAAATTATTTTAAAAAATGCATTTCTTTTTTTTTTGGAAAATTTTTAAAATTTTGCTTCCCTACACTCTTTCAACATTCTTATTCTCTTCCACTTAACTAACACAAGTATACCGTACAATGACGTAATTTACACAGGCAATTTCTCCTCAAAGTAATTTCAAATGGAAAAAGAACACTCAATTGGAGATTTATATTAGGTATGTTTATAGAATATTAATTTCGTGAAATATAGTACTATCTTCACTTTAAAAATTTCATGTATACTTTTAAAATGTATGCCCTTTTCACATACTGGTAAATTTTCTGTAAGGCAAAATTACACGGTACATTGCAACTGTGTATTATTTAGGTCATTGATCATTTAATTCAGACGGCACAGAAAAGATTGGTTTACCAGGAGTGAGCCCTGCAGGTTTTCCGAGGGAATGTTGAGGTACTGCTGGGCCCTCTCTACACTGACCAGCTGTTTCTCAGTCTCCGTGAATGAACTCACAACTCCACTAAGTAGACTGGTCACTGACAATGCATAGGACAGTGCCAAACCAACCAGACCTGGGCAAGAATGGGAGAACAAAGTGGGTGAATTAAAGCTACATCTTACAAAGTCTGTCAAGTTAATTGAATTCTGAAATATTTTCCAAAAATATAACGTGTTGGATTGTGAACATTTAATGGAAAACTGGCAAATATTTTGTGCTCATGATGTTAATTGATTGATTGTAACAAGGTGACAAAGACCTGTATGACTAGAATTCCAACTTTGCTTTCTATCACATAAGTAAAGAGCATGGACCAGTAGTCACAAACCTGCATTAACAGCCTGAAACTGGTGCTGAAGAACAGATATAAATGCAATTCCTGTCACCATGACAACACCCATCATCTGAAGTCGAAAGCCTAACCAGCTTGCCACCGCTTGCCCACTGTACTGTGCTCTCAGGTTCAAATCCAACTTCTCCAGATTCTCTTTTCTAAACCTGGGTTTTCAAAGGAAATGAGAAAAAACATTTTTATGATAAATTATATGCATACAGATGTATAACACAAGCATTTTAAAAATAGAATGATTACAGAAATATAAACCAAAGTAAAAATCAAAATACTGGTATGTCTAAGAGACCAATGTAGCCAATCAAATTCATCAAGATATAAATCATATACATGTACACATGCAGTAAACCATTTTTATGAGCTAGGTTCTCATTGAGCATTTTATGCATTTTATTTTCACAATATCTTAATATCTTAAACCTAAATTTCTGGTATTTTTGTTTTGTTTTGTTTTGCTTTAAAACATTCACTCAATTCATCACTAAAAACTTCCTTTGATTCATCAAAATGTCCCAACATGTTAAAGTTACAGCAATGTTCAGCTGTTTAAATATTTTGCTAATTGTATGAATTTGTCAGAATCCCTGTCACTGACCTGTCATTCTCTCTGAATGCTCTGATAGTAGTCAGTCCAGTGACAGTCTCTGAGAAATGTGCATACACCGGGGACAGAGAAACACTGGAAATCCTCTTCACTTCCCTAGAGGTGTGTCGGTAGTAATGCTGAAATCAAAGAAATACAAATGTTTTATTTCTTTTGACAGCCTGAAAGTTTGGATTTCTATGGAACTTCAAGGTAATAAATTGCACTTTAAATTTTTTTTGAAACAGTGAAACTACAGCAGGAAAATTGCCCTATATCAGATGAATTGAGAGAAGGGTATAATCCAGTACATGTACCGTATCTGATTGTTTAAATCTTGATCCTTTCTTCATTACAGAATTGTTTTCAATAGCATTTTTTTTTTGACTTTATGCACCAGTACAAGCTGTTTATGATTCATAACTGGCAAGTAATAGAGAAAAGTCAAGAAATAACTTTACAATTCCAAGAATTTTGGTACTGTGGTTTCATCGATATTCGTTGAATACCAATTTTCGTGGATTTCGTTGTTAAGTTTATCCATGAAAATAAATGTTCATTCAAGTGCAATTTCTTCAACATTTGGTATTGTAAGGATCATTGGCCATGAATTTACGTATCCTTGAAACTGTGTTTTTCACTTTAACCACGAAAATTGATACCCTTTAGATGACATTCTTTAGACTGTAGCGAAATTAAGCAAGTCTTTGATTGAATAAAACTTATCTTAACTATTGTATAGTAATATTTTAACATTTACCTGAATTTTATAATATACAACTCCCAGAGGCAGGAGAAGAAGAGTGAACCATGGTAGTCCATAACAGATGACAACAACTGTACCCAGAATTCCAAACAGCTGCGCCAGGAATATGTTTAATATGAACGGCAAGGAATCATCAATTGTATAAAGGTCTGAAGAAAACCTGTTGATGATTCTGCCCATTGGATTAGTGTCGAAAAAAGACACTGGAGCCTGGAATACATGCAAGTGAAATCAGCGGATAAAATAAAAATATCCAGCTTTGTGTCAATAAATAAAAAAAATTATAATACGGTTATTTCACAAAGTTTAACATTAATTTGGCCTGCATAAATGAATTAATTTCATGCTCAAAATAAACAAAATTTAAGCTTTACTGACCTTTAATATCACAGACAGAAGTTTTGTATGCAGATACTGTGCAGCACAGATCCCTCCATAAGCGAATAGGAAAGCTCTCATCAGCGTGAAGAGAGAGTTAGCCCCCGCCAGAGCCCCATACACTGTCAGGTAGAACTGGATGTCATCAGCATCCGTAGTGTTTCTGAAGACATTGAAAGCATAAGTTAATCAATCCATAAATAATAGGTACCCAAACATTTTAAAGCTGCTTGGTCCGATTTTATATCAATTTTTTTGCACGCTTTTAAACGATGGCTATGCTTAGTATATGTGTAATAATAGACATTGTAGTAGTTTTACCCGTCATTTATGCCAAATTTCATTGAAGAAATATACGTACAAAATTTGCTAACAAAACAAACGACATTGAAAGGTACCGCGTTATTTCGCCTCAAGTTAAATTTCACCCCTGACGACGAGACGGGTATGGTTGTATTACGAATTTGACATCGCTTTAAATAAAGGTCGAAATGATCAGACAAATTACAAATAAACATGTGTATGTTTTGTTCGCTAATATTTCTAAAAGTCTGCTTTCTTTACAATTGATAGCATGCGGGTTGAATAACCCCAATCATTCGGGGGACGAAACCAAGCGGTTTCCTTTTCTAAACATTCCCGTGATGCATTTTGGTTTGTTTTTTCGTTTGCCCAAAGAGAAATTATATTTATTTACTTTGAATATTTCTAACTTTGAAAGGAGACTGATTCTGCTGGTGTAAATAGGAGAAAGTTCATAACTTTCTAAGATAAATGATTTGTATGAAAAAAATTTTGATACTGTAATTACAAAAAAATCGGACCAAGCAGCTTTAAAATTCATCAAAATAACCCACTTCATGATATTGATTGTCAATAAAATCCAACAAGCCACAGGTTTTCAAGAGAGACAAGTATTATGGGCTGGTGAGCAGAGCTTTTTGTATATGGCTTGCACTGTTCAGATCTAATGCTCTGTACTTATCTTGTTGGGGATACATGTACTTGTATCTACCTACCCCGTGTGATTGGCGCTGCTGTTACTGGCTCCGTGAGAGTGAGACACCCAGTAAGACAACCACCAGTCATTCACATTTCTGGATGCTACAAGGAGACAGGATGCTCTAATACCACACACAAACTCTATTGTATTTTTTAACTACCATAAATGATGAACTCTGGTTTTGTACAGACAAACTGAACAGAATTTTTTTCCAAAATTGTTTTTTTTTTCACATAACTTTACCAAGTACCTAGCTAACTAGTGCAAGTACCAATATATACAGCAGATATCCCACCAATCTATTAGTGATGGGGTATAATTATCATTAAACATGTTGTTTGCTTTTTCTATTCCCAACCTTTAAGACTTTAAGATCAGACATGTATCTCAAATGATACTAGAATATAGAATATTATTTCATCATTATTTTTATCTATTTAATTCCTTTAATCCTTTTGTGGTAGCCAGGGGTATGAGATGCAAAAGTTTATTCAAAATTCTAAAGTCATCAACGTAATTGTAGCAAATCTATGGAGATCTATGGTGGCATGTACCACTAACTAGAACAACTCATAATATGGGTAACAAATTAAAGAAATATATTCACTGAGTGGCTTGAGATGTTACAATTACCTTGCATGAGAAACAGAGCAGTCAGTACGCTGGGTGCCAGACACACTCCTACCGCTGACCAGTACGCTTTGTAGACTGACAGACTGAGAACTCCCTTCTCCATGCCTTCTTCCTCCACCTGCTCATCTTCCATCTCCTCTTCTGTCACATCGCTAGCTCCCACACTTTCCTCTGTAACCTGATCAGTCACTTTGTTTTCTGTCAGAAAGTCTTCATCCAGTACATCAGAAGGACTTCCTTTCATAAAATTGAAATTTTTTTCCTCTTTATAGCTGTCCACATTGTACTGGTATTTAAAGGAATTTTTAGTTAAATGCTTATTGCCAGTGGGAGAATCTTAAAACGGCGAGGCTTACTGAGAAATAGAGAATTAAATTTATCTAAACATAAATGTGTCAGTGTGAATTTAAAATGGGGTGAAATTTATTGATAAAGTATAAAATTGGGCTTAAATAACACTGTACATAAGTACAGAGTATACATATTGCAGACTGAAGTCATGAAAGACAACTACAAAAGAAACATAATCTTACCAATCATGGAAATTCTACCATCCTCCATTACAACAACGACATCAGCTGCTGCCAGGAATTTGATATGATGAGTGCAAAGTATTCTGGTCTTCCTTCGCAGCATACCCATGATGCATTTGTCATACAACTGTTGAGCAACATAAGCATCTACGGCTGCAAGGGGGTCGTCCAGTAAATATACATCTTTATCCTACCACAAACAAATATTATGCAAATTGAATGTATCACAAAAAGGCTTGAGTACATTTAACTGAATTATTTAGATCTATATTACATAGATCCTAAAGACTTTTATTTAAATTAACAGAACAGAAAAGAAAAAATCTTTTTATCTTTTTTTTTTAATGAACAATGTATCAAACTACATAGTTGTCAGAAAGTTACCAAAAAATCCATTTGTTGAATTACCTGGTACAGTGCCCTTGCCAAGGCCACTCTGGCTTTTTGTCCACCACTTAAGGTCACACCATTCTCACCAACCATTGTTTTATCTCCAGCAGAAAAGACCTACAAAAGCATTGCCATATTAAGTAAAGGACATTGTCTGCATATCAAATAGACAGATGCATCAATTCTAAAAAAAAACCCAAAAAACCCCCAGGAAATTTAGTATTTTTACCTTTAGATCGTCAGCGAGCGTTGAAGCCTCCAGTACCTTTTCATACCTCCTGTAATCACACGGCTTTCCAAACAGAATGTTGTCCCTGATGGTACACTGCTGTATCCAGGACTCCTGGCTGACCAGGGCAAAGCCCTCCTCTAGATTCCGGATCCAGATCTGACCTCCTATTCGCTGCATTTCTGCAAGGATGGCATTTAGCAAGGAGCTTTTCCCAGAACCCACCTTTCCTACTACTCCAATAAACTGACCCTTAAAAAACATACAAACATCATAAATAACTCTTGGGTATAGTATACAACAACTACCAAAATACTTACCGGTAAACTATACTGAGTGTCAAACAATACTTTGCATAGAGGGAAGAGACAACTTTTCCATAGATGAATCATATTCCACATCTACCTCATATTTTGAAGTGTAAATTATGATGCTGCTGTGTTGTATTGCCATGCTGACTATGTTAGTTTTATATAATAAATATTACCCTTTTGTTAGTCTTAATGCAGTCCTTACTCCCACTATAGTGTAATTTTAATCATTTTCTTTAAAGGCTAATACATTATTCAGCTTCTTGAGCTTCAATGGCATGATTCAGTATATTAACCTATGAACTATTACCTTTTCAACCTGAAGATTAATATTTTTCAAAAGCAGAGCTCCTTTAGATTCTTCATCTTGGTTATCATTCCGGCTTTCTATGCTATTGACTGACTGCATTGTGTTCGGTTCTTCCTCCCATGAAAAAGTTCCATTTCTGATGGACAGTACTTTTTTACCACGATAATTATCTGAAACCATTTAAAAGTTATCTAGCATAAAGGTTATGATGTGATAGTTTGTCAATTTTTTTTCATCATGCATTTTACTTCTCAATAATGGGTTGATGCATAAGTACTAAACATGAAGACATATAGATGCATTATAGCAACATGTACTTCAGACCCCTCAACTCAATTTTCAAGACATTCAATCTGATTAAAAGCAGATCCTTGATCCACTCTATTGTCGATACACAAAGATCTGAAGAAACCCCGCTTGAGGTCACCTCCTGGTGAACTTTGGTTTAAGAATATTCATGAGTTATTAGAGAGGTTTAGCAAACCAACGTGTACGCGTACGTGTACGTGTAGAACGGAAAATATGTGCATTACGTCATTAGTTTGTGTAATGACGAATTTCTACACGTATGTACCCGAATGAACATACGTGTAAATTGCAAAGTACCCGTAAGGTCGAACTTGTAGCCTCTGTTTCCCTGTTGTCTATTAATTTTAATAAAAATGTTAACTTTTCTTAAGCTTGAATATTCAGTGCGAATACTGAATATATCTACCAACATAAATTTTCATTAGTGTTTAATATGTTATTGGAGTTTTATTTCACGCATCTCTTCCTCCAAAACATGCAGTGGCTCCATTATCTTATTAATTTGCGATAAATAAAAATGTGCATATATAATAAATGATGTTTAATAAAATTAACACATGCAGAATTCCTACTTTTCGTTTATAACCCACATTCTCAGCTTAGTAGGAGAGGATATCCATAATTACATTAAAACATTTACACGTACAAGTACACGTTACAACTGCTAAACAAGAAAAATAATTGAGCTGGTACGCGTAGTTCTAACTTGTAACCTACACGTACAAGTACACGTACACGTTGGTCTGCTAAACCTCTCTATTTTAGCCAATCAGAACTAATGTTAGGAATAGTAATTTCAGGTTGCAAAAAAAAACCAGTATCATCAAGATAAAGATGGATCAAAAGTTAATATTAGATGCCCTCATGGAATCCAAAGATTGCATTGGCATAACTTTCAAAAGACGTAGCTGAGTTATGGAACTGACGATGTGATTGGTCAGAACAAAGTTCACCAGGAGGTGACCTCAAGCTGTGTTTCTTCAAATCCTTATGTAGCGATGATAAAAAAGAGGAGCAGATCAAGGATCTGATTTTAATCAGATTGCAAGACAATCACAATATATTCCAACTTTTTAAAGTAACTTTGGTTCAACAGTTCATCAGTCCAAGATCATAACAACTCAGTCTTGGACCATATCTGAACTGTCAGCTCAGGATGAAATATATTCATACTAAGAGAAACGCATATAAACTACAAAATACATTTAAACATGTATTCAAATCAAACATTACATAATTCTCTTTAATTTCTTATGAAGCAATATTGATCTTGAAAAGCTGATGTTAGTAGCTAGTAGGAAAAATTTGGTTATACATGCTGCAGATAATTTTTTCCACTAAGCTAATCTGCAGCTAGCCAATACCATACAGATAACAAAATTACATAGATGTGCACTGTGCTAAAATTTTAATACATCATAAGCTTTGCCAGTCTTGCCAGACACTGAAAAAAATGGGTCACAACTCACTTTATTCTGAACTCTTCAACATGAGCTATTATATGCATAAACTCACCATCTTGAGAGTAGTATGAACTGAGATCAACCTCTGAGAGGGACACAAAGGACTGGAGTCTCTTGAGGGAGACCCAGGCCTCCATCAGCCCGTTCAGGACCCAGGGGAAGGCATTGAGGGGGCTGATCAACATCAGGAACAGGGACAAACTGGTGAACACCTACAACAACGAACACAAAATCATCATCATCATCATCATCTGACATCATCATCATCATTGAGATGTCCTGTTTGTTACATGCATAATCAACTCAAAGGTAAATTAATTGAACAATTTTGGGAAAGACTGGTGAACATCTACAACAACCAGAGCAGAAAATCACCATGATCATTGTCATCATCGTCATCTACACCACCAAGATGAATCATATAAAGTGTGTTAATATGTGACAAGGAGAAAAAAAATAACCCTTCATTCTTGCCAATATGATGTCCTCTCTCTCTCTCTCTCTCTCTGAATAAAACAAATTATATAAAGGGAGTTAATGTGAGACATTAATTAAGTTGTCTGCATGCCTAACACAACTACTGTAATTTTCTCTGCTATTCAACAACAGAATTAAATGTCATACAAAGGTTACTATATATTGGATGATAAATGAAGTCACTAGGCTTACTGTTACCTAAAAACTCTGAAGAAAATCTAGAGCAGAGTATATTATGTCATAGGCAATTTTCAAGAATCAGAATAGATAGGTCAATCTTGATGAAGACTTTATTCTTTTTTAAAATAAAATACAGACAATATGTGTATGTATATACATCTTGTCAAAAGGATTCTTCCATTTCCTATTTTTTAATATTTGCATTTTTATACAACCGGTAATAGAAACACAAACATCAATAAAAACTTGCATTCAAATATTGTAGTACATGTACTTAATTACTGTTATATTAGATCTTGGGGGTTTATAACAACTTTAAGGTACCGGTATGTGTCTTATGATCTTGAAATTTGAGATATCTTTGTTATACCTCTGTCAGTGTATTTTATCAATTTAATATTTTGACAAAGAAACCTGCTATTTTATCTAAGCAACATTTACCATGACCATGCTCATAGTGAATAGTCATCAAAACTGTTCACAGGTGGCATTCGATTTCCCTAGCGTTTAATTTTGGAATGTTTCTGGTCTTACCTGGATTGCTACGTTAAGTTCTTAAGGTAAAGACAGGTGTATCAATACCACATACATGTATATATATATCATGCAAAATGTACTCAAAATATGAAAAATTATATACTAAACTAACTTTTTTTCATGTGCAAGATATTGTTGCAAGGTCAGTGATAGCCTCATCCTCACTAAATTTCTCTCTGCAAACAAGTCCTCATATGTACGTGGTATTTTATTTTTAAGATAACCTACATCTTACTCACGCAAATAAGTTGCTGCAAACCAGTTTATCGCTGGTAAATTGCAAAATAAATTTGGCAGGAATAAAACTTGGTTTACAGTATATCTGTATTTTTTAATGCAATTCTTTGAGCTGTACCTTTGCAGCAGTCAGTGTGTTTCCCAGGAGTGAGTAGGTAGTGAAGGTCAGAATTGAAATAAGGACTGGTGTCGTGGCCCAGAAATAAACACACATTGCATCCAGATACTTCCTTCCCTTTAAACTCTTCAGCTCAGCACTACGAAGCTTCTCAATTTTAGTTTGAAATGTATCCTCCCATGCATAAAGTTTGACCACACGAATTCCTCTTAGAATTTCTGTCATTAGCTGTAAGGAGTAGTATTTTGGATAAATGAAAGAATAAAAATTATCTGATCAATTAAGCCACAAATTTTAATGGAGTCTGAGATGGAAAAAAGAACTTTTTTTTTTACAAAGATAATATACTCAGTATTTTGTATTTTTCTTTATCATTACAGAGCTCTACTGACCTTAACTCTTGAGTCCTTTTGGAGCATCATCTCTGTACTTAGTTGTCCAATTTTGCTGGCCAGCCATTTATTGATAGGAATTAAGAGAATGGCAAATCCTAAACCAGCTAGAAATGCCAAACCAACCTGCATGTGTAACAAATACAGGGATACCCCCACTTGGAATGGGAGGCTCCAAAATGCATGGAAACTGGGACAGAAATTCACAACCCGGTCAGTGTCTGTACTCATAAAGTTGACTATCTCCCCTGTACAGAATTTTGATGATGACACACTGCTGACTCGGAGAGCTTTCCTGTACACTGTTGTGATTATTGAGCATCTGATTTTGAGTCCAACTACTTGCATGTTGTAATCAAACTGAGTTGAACAGATAGACCCAATAAATGTTGAAAGCAGGAGTCCCAATGCATAATAAACACCATGCAATTCGGGCTCATTTTTGTTTTCTACATATGACACAAGGAGATTGAGCAAGATAGGACCAGCAAATCCAGCAAGATCAGCGGTCAGTTTCAGAAGTCCTAAAGAGTAGTATTCCCATCCAAATATACTGTTAAGGGCTTTTAACAACGTTCTTTCTGCTGATTTAGACTTAATTTTTACGTCAGGAATTCCAGAATCATTTCCTAAAAGATTTCCATTAGTATTTCTCTCCTTCTCTTCTTGGTTTATAGAATTAGATGTGGCATCTAACTTCAAACTAATTTTTTTCTCAATATCATTAGTATTTAATCTGTGCGGTAACTTAAAGAGATCATCAGCTGTATATATGTCATGTTTTGATCCTTTCAACATCAATGGATTTACCCAGTTGAAGGTTATTCTAGAAATCCATGATTTGTTATCTTCTCCAACTAACAGATTATGATCACGTGTAATGGCACCATAATTTGTCCTTGAGCTTCCTAATAATGATTCTTCAGATTCCTCTTCTAATGTATTAATGTTTAAGTTATGACTATGCAATTGCACTTTGATTCCACCTTGAGAATTAGGCAGCAGTGATAATAAATACACACAGTGTAAACCAAAATACACAAATACACATACACAAAAGTAGGGATTAAATAGTACAGGTCTATGGATCCATGATAAAATGGCAGTATGTAACAAAAAACCAGCAGATATGAATGTTAAAGTATAGGTCAAAATATTAATTAAAGGGCCTCTATATGTTCTCCATATAAAATATTTCAGATTCCACACATAAAACGAATGGATAAACCAACAAATGGAAACAGCACCTGAGATAACAATGTCTACAGCACTGAGTAAATTTCCAGTCAATACTCTCGTCAATGTTGGAGCAGCAATGGCCGATAACATTAATAATAACGAACATAAAAATCTCAGCTTCAGTGCTGCAGGAAATGGGTATACATGGCTGTCGATGCTTGCTCCTCTGGCAATCGCTATATGATAGACACTGACAGTTAACAGAATGACGTGAGGAGGTAAAATCACCACTAGCTCTTCAAAACAGAATCCAAAATCCTGGCCATACCAGGGTAATGTGTCTAGGTGAGGTCTGCAAATTTCCTCCCAAAAATCCATCCTTTGATCTGGAGCAAATCAGTTAGTGATAAACCATTTAACACTGTTTAAGTTCACGAACGACTCATTATAGTGTCTTAGATGAAATCCTAAAAAGTAGAAAAACAAGTACTAAAGAAACAACACAATTCCATTACCTTAAATGCACTGTACCAGTAATTACAACAAGTAATGAAATAGGCTACATGCACATGTTTCGTGATTTATTATTGAATCCTACAAAAATATTTTAAATTTAATGCACCAACGTTTGCAAAAAAATTTTACTTACAACAAATTTGCAGAATTACTACTTGTCACACCAGACATTAACGCATGTGCTTGCATCTTCTACCTTCATCAACCATGTCAACCGGTCTGATCTACTTTTCACATTCTCAACTCGGGTTCGGTATACCAAAACGAGATATCACTAAAACCCGGAAATCATGAAAATATAAGGTGTCATAAGATTTACATAAAATGAATAAACTTACAAATAAAATCAAATATATTTACAATATCTTACTATTTCAAATCTGCTATACGATTATTTACCATATATTTAGATTTTTATTATATGAGAGGGAAAATTATTGAAAAAACGGAATGACAAGCCCGATGTATTTATTTATTGTACAGGCAAGACAGCCCAAATTGGTGGGAGGGGGGAAATCAGTAGCAAAATTATCAAAAATTTGCTAATATACATTGCATTGTAAGTTTTTTATATCTCAGCATGTCTCTGATCTCGACCTTAAATGCATATCGTAAAAATATAAATAAATATGTAATGCCTCCCCTTTTATAATTAAATTTATGGATGTACACAGATATATATCCTGTTTCTCATATGTCATGTTTGTTTCTTGCCGCCGGATCTTGAACTTTTTCTTATTTTTGTTGAATCAATTTCAGATTTATTACTACCTTGGCTTTGAAACTTGCAGCTCAATCAACATAAGGGATGCAGAGATCTGGTGATGAGGCCATTCAAAATCCTCATCTTACAGCTCCTTCTATTTGTGACCACCTTCATATTGGTAATCCCTCCTTTGTGTATCAAATTGCCATTCTCCAAATTTTACTATGTATACAACAAAAAGGATGATATCTCAAAGAAAGCAGAATTACTCAATACAAAGCGATATGATAAGTCTCTCGCATATTTTGGTGCATTGCAACCAGATTCATCCAAGCAATTCTACCTTAATATGGAGAAATCGGGTCAACTTGACCTAGTTGTTACTATTGTGAGTGTAAAGAGAAAGGATCATGAAAACTTAGGGTATCTTACTCAGGCTGTGGCAAGAATGGATAAATTATTGAAAGAAGATACTTTTTTCAAACGAAAATTCTTGTTTATATGCAACGTTGATCAAAATCCGTATGGCCACGAAGAAGCAAAGAAACTAGAAAAGTATATACCAGTGACACATCGCTTTCTTAATTTTACAACATATCTAGAAAAGAGTCCTCACAAGTCTTTGTACCAACAACACAGTTTTGATACTTACCAAAAGGAAACCATAGACTACATGTTCTGTTTAGAATTGGCACATTCCATGAATCCAGATTATGTGTTGATGATGGAGGATGATACTCTACCTCTCCCACAGTCACTGGAAGTTGTAAACTTTAAAGTAAAGTGGCTTACTTCATTCCGAAATCCTCCCATTAAAGATTTTGCTTACATTAAGCTTTACTATCCACCTAAGTGGCAAGGATTTGCCAATGAAGTGAAAAGAATTTTGGAAGTTGTGGCAATTGGAATGGTTGGAACGGGGTGCTTTGTTTTGGTTTTTGCCTTTAGGAAAAAGAGATCTGTTCAGCATTTATTTGCAGTTTTTGGTGCCATTTATTTTGTATTAATTTCTCTGCTGTTAGACCGTCAAAATATTCTTGAGTTGCGCAGATTAGCTTCTCAGTTTTACTCCCTCAACATATCACCTGGGTGCTGCACACCAGCCATGTTTTATCCCAAATGGGTCATTCCTGAATTGTTGAAGTACTTAGCTGGTGCAAATAATAAGTATCATACAGACATAGCAATTTATAATTTCATCACTAGTCAAAATCTTACAGCATATCAAATAGAGCCAAACTTGTTTGTACATATAGGTATGTACACCTCTATTCATAAAAATTCTCGAAAGGATCCACAAGAGTTCATATTTTTTGGTACTTGATAGTGGATGAACAATCATGATTTGATGAGTGATAAAAAATAGAAGTCATAATAAACACTTTCCATAAGATTGAAATTGATAATGTGTTTCAAAATTTTATGGTGCTTCCTAAAGCAGATATTTATAGCTGCTTTTGTATTAAATTGTTAACAAAATTTTTCAAAGCATTATTTTCCTATGGTGCTTGACTGCTTGTAAAGAAACTTTAAATGTGTACATAGAGATAAATTTGCAGGAATTTATTTATTTTTTTTTTGAGGGGGGTGGTATATATTCCTGATGTATATCGTGAACTGTATAGTTGATTGATTTTGGTTCATTTAGAAGATGTCTTACAGTAATCTACCTGACTGCAATTTTAATAGACCCTGTATTGTTGTCTTATGCATTGTGATACTATTGCATTACATGTATGGGTATTAAATATCAAAGCTAAAATATTTAATTAGTAATTGTATATGGTTATCCTAGTCATTTATTGAACATCTACCGTACTTAGAAACTGTTAAA
The DNA here is from genome assembly GCF_963853765.1 of Magallana gigas. Taxonomy (NCBI): domain Eukaryota; kingdom Metazoa; phylum Mollusca; class Bivalvia; order Ostreida; family Ostreidae; genus Magallana; species Magallana gigas. Next base: position 16,817,033 of record NC_088858.1, on the reverse strand, counting down.
CTACATATCATGCATTTATAAATGATATTACATATTGGTTGTATAAACAAGAACTTATCCTATCTAAGATGTACTTTTGTGCAATAAAAAAAACCATATCAATGGACTCGAAAACTTTGATTGTTTTATTTTGAATCTTATGTTTTGGAATATGTAACATTTTCAAGTTTAGAGATACATGTGTATTTTGTAAATTTTTGTTGTATGAAGAAGAGGTAATTAATATTGTTACAATGCAACAGCCATGATAAAAACATTCTTAATTTCAAGGAAGATAATAGGGTTAACACTAACAGAAATATCTCAATGACTACCATGAAAAGTAAGCATACTAAGCCAGAAATAATTTACTTTACACAATAATGCATGTATTCTTTAAACATGCATACATACATGTATGTATTTCCTATCAAATGCAGCATTTAGTTTTTTTAATATTTGAAATCACAATGCAATATAGTTACCGGTAAATTATCAATCTTGTTATTGCATTGAGCCTGCATGAACAACTAAATACATCTTTTAAGGTTTTCCATCTATGGTAAAAACTGTAAAAAAAAAATCTAAAACAGAACATGAACAATATCTCAAATTTCAACATTTTATTTTTAGATTAATTAAATATGAGCTGTGAGCAAACACTTTAGAGGTGTAGAACAAAAATTGATAACAATGAATGGAAATGTATAAAGAGCATGGTGTATAAACTTTATATTACAGTTGTACAAGTAATACTGAAAGGTGTAAGACAGCACAATATAAAAAGGTATAATAATACTGGTGCAATACATATATGTGCATTTCTATGATAATACTCTTGTTTATTCAAATCTTCTTAACAGAATAATTAAATTGCCTTATCTTAATAATAAGATATTGAGTCATTCACAAACATTATCCGTTCCATTGTATATTAATTAACAAAATGATGAATGCTTCAACTTATCAAAAAATATGACTTCTGTGATCAATAACATAAATAACAATCAACCTTCAATCTGTATTTTTTTTTAAATCTTTGATCCATAACAAAAAAAAAGCAGCCAAATTGCTTATTGATTATGAATAAGTCATATATATTTGTCTGTTTAGTTATGGTGTGGAGTCCTTTCCTTCTTCATTGTTGAATTATTCTTAAATTTTTAACTGGCATTCATCTGGAAAAGCAATAAGTATATACATGTAGTTACACATCAGTGGAATTCTATAGAGAGAGATCAGAGAAAGAGAGAGAGAGAAAGAGAGAGAGAGAGTAGGCTTTAAATACATTGTAATGAAAAGGTGTTTCAAAATTATGTTTTTAAATATAAATATTACAAATCAATATTATGCTTCAACTATAAGCATATAATACATGTTTTAGAGATGTTTTTATTTGCAAGACTATAGACATATTATGGCTATATATGACTATATATGTTGACATATTTATCATGAAAGATATATCACAAAATTTAATCTATTATTAATGTTTTGTGTAAAATATATTATCAATACATTTCCAAAATACAGTTTACAGTATAAATACAAAAAAAAATACACTAGATAATACATGTACTTAAGCAATTTACGTTTATTTATAAGATCTCTATTATAAATCTAATTGATTTATAGATAATAAACATGTAATAAATGTGTTAGGCATTGTCATAATAGAGAGGTTGAGATTTCAAACGTGTACAGGTACGTGTACGTGAACTAGGGGAACCACCTAAATTCTTCGCGAATTACGTCATCAGTTTTTGTGACGACATGGTTTCTACACGTTCTCTAAACTTGTAGAGTGTCGTCTACACGTAAGTACAAACGTGTAGCTTTTTACAACAAATAAAATCTTATTGATGAGTGAATGTATTCTTGTGATACATTATATAGATTTTTAAGCTTCATTTGCATGAAAATTGATAAGAAATTTACCATTTATTTGGAATTAACTAAATAAATTCATGTCACAAAACTGCGTCGATTTACGTACACATTTATATCCTACAAGTTAAGAAATCTCAACTGATAAATTACAAAAATGTGTAAGTGTACGTGTACGTGTAGTTTTAACACACGTACGCGTACCCGTACACGTTTTAAATCTCAACCTCTCTATTATAAAGCAAATGTAGACCACATATACCTGTCATTCCATTGTAATTATGTTTCATTAATAACTAAAAGCTATTGATTAACCTTCTTAGGTTTTAAATTTTTACATTCTATATATCAAGCAATTACTGTGTTAGTTTCATCTAACATGTTATTATTATTATTGTTGAATAATTCTCCCATTCCTTCAAAATTAAAAAATTGCAAATATAGTTGCGTCCACTATAAATAATTTAAATTACATATCAATGCATGCAATTATATACCTCTAAACTAAACATATTAAATAAAAATTTATTCTATCATAGGTATCATTTTCAAGCAATATTTCATGCCAGAGACATATATAACAAGTACGTGTGTAATTTTCTGGAAAAAAAATTATGTTTTCTATTTGATTTATCAATAGACTCTATATATATATATAATAATGTTACTGGAAAATGGCCAATTAATTCTTAGTTTTAAGAAAATTCCAGATATATATGTCCCTGTTAATGCTTAATGTATGGTTATGTTTTGACATATTTCTTTCTATATACTAGGCCTATATCTTATACATTTAAATTTTGCTGTAATGCCATTATACAAAAAGCTTTTGTTGTCTGTCACCGTGAATATGTATTACCATTACCAAGTGGCTACAAATAACCTAGAATAAAGTTATACATTTATCAGATTGTAAGGAATACGGACATCAAAAGTGTAGAGGCATTTATTTGTTTTCTTCTTCAAATCTATATCTTTTATAATAGGTGTTTCTTTTAGATGATCATTATATTTTCATTTAAAACTTGAAAGATATTTTACAGAATTATTTGCAAATCTTATTTCTTTTAAATAAACTTTCACGTACATTTATCTTTGTAATGCCTCCTTTCTCTGTGTGTTGGTGCATCTACTTCAAATGTACATCGTGGTTCATATCCTGGAATTTGCTGCTCAAACACTGTACTGCTGAATTGCTCTGGGTAATGCTGGCGCTGTTTGCGACACCAGTCCTGCTCTTTTTTCATTTCAACTGCGCACCAAGATTCTCTGGACTCTCCAATTGCAAGCATTTCTGCTTTTGATAATTGTTTTCCACCAGACATCTTCAAATTCGATAGAAGTTTTCAAGCAAAAAAATCGTTGCTATGTATTAGCGTCCTTAGTCTGGATGCTTTTGTATCTTTAAGGCATGCATAGAAAATTGCCTTGTATAAAACGTTTATCTGATCGCATTAAAAAGTTTGTGACTGATCTAAAACGGAAATCTTTTTTCCGGATGGGGGAGGGGGTGATCGATTACTCTGGATATACGATATACGTTCAATCGGTTAAATGATAAATGCATTGCACAGGTGCTTGTTTATGTGATATTCTCCTCCCTTGGAAAATCGTTCTGGATCCGCGCATACATACATGTTTGTTATATGGCATTCCAAGTCACTAAAATATCTATATAACAATTAAAAAGAAGATGGGGGAATAAGATGGGGCAACTGCCCATTTGGTTTAGTCGTAAAATACAATTTCAAATTTAATATTTTTCAATTAAATATATTTGATATGTTATAATACAAGTTTACAAAAGGGTAATTTCTAACTATATTCAGTTTGAAATCTTTCAAAAAACGATAAGAAATTTTTTTATAAATTCTTAAATTTTGGTGGTATCGAACCCACAACCTAAAAACATAAGTTATATAAAGTTACATAGTGTCTGGTGCTCTAACCACTGAGCCATTTCATTCACAACAAAGTGCGTTGTTTAAATTCTATATGAGACGTTGGCCACGACATTACGGGCTTGTATTATTTTTATAAAACGTTCAATTGTTGGGCAACAAAATGGTATTTTTAATGTATAGTTGGTCATCTCTCCACATTTTTGTTTATTAAAAAATCGGTTTAAATTTCATTAAACCGCATTTAGACTATGATAAAAATATGGAGCTCAGACCCACTCTAGCATTGAAGTTATAAAAATGACATTATTTGGAGGTTTTGACACGCATACGCCAGTTTAAATCAACCTATTGCAAGTATTTGAAATATTTAAGGGTTACAAACCGATGTTACATTAAATATACATTGTTTTTAATCATTTTTTAAAAAAATTATCAGATTTATTGATATTTTAATTTTGCAGTATATAATCATTCCTCATATGGGCATTTTACACGCCTTATTCACCCATCTTCTTTCCTCTTTTTTGGAATAAAGAGGGCATTGTTCCATTAAAGGGGAAATTCGACCGAGGAACTCGCTTCCGTTAAATATTAAGGAGCAAATGCATCGTCGAACTATTTCCTCTTTCCTCAATGTTCGTAGCCTTGCATCCCAATCTAATTAAAATTAGACGTTCTGATTCAGAACGTCTAATTTTAATTAGATTGCCTTGCATCAAAACTTAAGATATTATAACAATTTATTTTCGTGGAAATATTTATTTCAAATTAAATGGATTTAGGGACATTTTTCATGTTGCGTAGTTTTGTGATAACAATTATATTTAATAAAATCATTTATTTTTCATTTTGATTGTTGCATGTCAAGACTACTACATTTGTTCAAGTTGATTATTTATATATTAACGTACATTTATAAAGTCGATCATAAATTTGCTTATAATTAGAACTACAACACTTCCAGAAATATTATAACTAGCTACATGGCTTGTGTGGTAATTATAATTTGAATTTCAGATGAATTTATAGACAAAGGAATATAGTCTCTTTCAGTTGATTTTATCCCCATGTACTGAACATAAATAGTTTGAACTATGAGTTGGTGATCATCGTCGGAACTCATGGGTTTCCAATCACTGTGATTTTACACTGAAAGCAGTGAAACGGATATATAGTAAACCCGATGGATAGTCATCAGATCAATAATAAACAACGCATAATAGTATATGCCTAATTAAAAGTAAATTAATTTGATGTAAAGTATGTTATTGTATTTTTTACATTAACAGGCACATAGCGTCATCTTGAAAAGTTGGGGCTGGTGGGTTAAACATTCCAGAGAATTAAATCGCCAATCTAAGTCCTAATCCGAAAAGAGGGGTGCGTAGCACCTCAAAATGTTATTTCGGTGTTAATTTTTCTAGTATTTTTATTTTCCATAAATAAGAGAGTAAGTGGGGCGGGGGGTGGGCTGGCAGTTCTCCTACTGACTCCCCTTATGGCACATGTCTAAATAAAATGTTTTTTATATTGCTGTATATACGGGTAAACAATTCCAAGGATTTCATAAGGGAATCATTATCCGCCCTAGGCAGTGCAAGATGAATCAGATAAATCTGCAATATTTGTATGCAGTCGATCGCCCCTGTATGTCCTTATACGACCGTGTTAATGCGGGGGGGGGGGGGGGGGGGTCTCTCAACTGCACATTGTCTCATATTGTCGTCGGTTCGGATGGAAAATTAATAGCCAGTTGATGTGCCAGTGATCAATTAATCGAGTATTTAAAGTCACGTTGCATTTACTTAAAATTTGTTGTTATCGTTGGGGTTGAACTTGACTTGAACTTGATTGCATGTTCCTAAATTAACACTAATCAATGAACGACAACTTCAAAGATTGTGTGGCAAGGCCAGCCGTCAAAAGTATTTTTTCTTCTATAATATATGACAATGATGCATATGATGTGACCAATTTAGAGAAAAAACGCATACACGGATCGGGGGGAGGGGGTCGGGGGTTCGATGCATCATTTGATGCATTTCCACGTACATGAACGCCAGCCGTATATATTGCAAATAAATAGGCCTAATGTAAAATATGCACAGCACTCAAAATGGTGAACATTAGTAAAGGTAAACTGAAAAGGTGGAATGCGTTCATGGTGGTATGAATGCAAATTTGGCCGGTTGTAGGGAATCGCACTAGATAAAGAGTAAGAGTATCAACAAAAGAAAGAAAAAAAACATTTAATTGGTCTCTCGGTGAATCTCAACTCTGTAAAAGTTTAATTGATATTAGAAAAAAAAAACCAAAAAACATTGGAGGGAATATGTTTTACCGAGTGACATGCAGTTACATGTATAATTGTCCAATGAAAAGGTACCAGGTAAGTTGCACAAAAGGGTAGATTTACATGTCATTGCTAAATAGCTTTTAATCGTGTGTTGACATTTTACCACGTGCTTTTCTATTTATAAAAAAAAATTCCATAAACTTCCGTTTAGTGCGTAGGATTGTGGGTAAAAACGACGAAAACGAGCTGATGATCATGGACTAACGTAAACACCTGTGGGTTGTAAACAGGACAAGATCGGCTAAACGTAAGAAGATGGAGGCCGCTAATTCCCAGTCAGACACCCGGAATGGGGGAGGAACAGTTACCCACGAGCTGGTTAACGGTAGGTGAAAAATTAGAGCGCAAATGCCCCCCTGACTCAGTTGTTTACTACAACTTGCTCGATTGAAAACAAAACAACTTATTATTACGTAATTTGCACTGTTTTGCATGTGCGTTTTTGCATATGGATGCTGAATATATGCATTGAAGGTAAATTTATGTTTGACATCAGCTGGTTGTGAAATCGCATTTAAATATCTTTGTTGCATCACGAAAGAGCAAGGGATTTATAGATTCTCTGAGCGGTTATTGACACTTGCTCTTAAAATTGGTCATTGCCATTGGGGCATTTGAATGCAAAACCAATGCAATGCGAAAGCCGATTTAGTGTAATGAACAATGATATAAACATTTTACATTGACTGAATAATGTATTTTATATTGCTGAAAAAAATCAAATATTATTATTTTTTTAGTAAGAAATCCAGTTTTTTTATTTGTTGATTAACCTTTCAAATTTTTGTGGCATTTCTAAATCTAATTTGGTTGAAATTTTGCTTATAAATTAATAAACAAAAAGTTATTTTGAGCACATAGAAAGTGAAAGTAAACTTTACAAGAAAATTGTAATCTATATTTGTATAAACGTTGACACTCAATCTATAAACTAAATTCAGTATGTTATGCAATGTTCATATCCACCAAGTGACTTGTTTTTATTAGGCGAATTGAATGAACTTGAGCATCCATAAGAAGTTTATCTTCATAAAGCATGGTTTATATCAATTGTAGTAAACATGGAGGGACGTGACAAAGTCGGAATGAAAGATTTTGACCTTTTGAAAGTTTTAGGAACAGGTGGTAAGTGAATTTGATTCCAAATCACTACTGGTCCAAGACCATGCAATTCTCACCAAGTACCTATTCTCACAATCAATTAAAGGCCACACAACTGTCCTTTTTTGTTACTTGTTCAAATTTCAAAATATTAATATTTTTTAATCCAGTTTGAAATGATAGCACTCAAATTGACATTTTGACATGATTTTAGTGTGTGCTCTGCCCAGGATTGTGGAATGCTGTTTACTAGCAATAAACAACATTAATCTTTTTTATACCCTCTGCCATGTAGTAAAAAGGGGAATTTTAGAATTAGACTTAAAAAAAAAAATATATATATTCAAATTGATTTGTAGAATCATTTATAAGTCAAAAGTATAAACTTGATTATATATATAACTTAGCATGACATATTAATTAAAGGGGAATAATTACCGGTAGCCCCTGAGCAACTTGAAATAATTAACTAAAGGTCTTTCCATGGGGAAGACAGAAGCTTCCATAGCTCCATCGTAATTTAGCCATGTGTACATTTAACTATATCAGGCTAAGCCGCTTGGATCCAGAAATGTTTTGCCAGGGGGGTGGGATGGAAGGCCTATATATATTTTTGATTGCTCTACTACAGAGTGAATAAGTTAAAATTTTCTGAGTTGGAAGGGGGGGGGGGGGGGAGGATCATGACTTTGCATAATTTACCAGCAACATTTAAAACAAAACAATTAAATAAGTTCAACTAGGATTAATATAACTAAATATTATTTTCCTGTGTATCAATTTGCTTCCTGTGTACCGGAAAATGGATTAGCAGCATTCACAACTGCAGGAGGACTATACGTCCTGGAGGCATTCACACCTGTAGTAGTTACACCTTTCCCTCTCCAGAAATTTACCACATGGTAAAAATGTTTGGCCTTTTATTTTGCATTTCAATTGTGAAGTTGTGCAATAGCATGAACTGGTACTTGGCGAGACAGGGTTAGTACAGGTAACATGTTAACATGGGGACTTTTATTCTTCAGAAAATATACAATGAATATTTCTAACCCATAAGAGTCAATAATGCTTTTTAAAAAAAGAAATCTATGTGTGGATTTTAAAAAAAAAAATTGTGAATACCCTTTTACAATTACAAGCATGTGCATAACGATATCAAATTTTAAGATACATCTACTTCCAAATTATAAACCATGAATTTCATTGATAATCTGATCCGCAATAATGATGAATTCTGTGAAACAATTTTATATATTTATTTTTCATTCTCTCGATTAGTGGGGTGATAGCATTGCTAATTATTAATTCAAAAGTTGCTGGTGAATTATTTCAATCTCTAGATATAAGATATTTTTTTAGTATATACAACTCTTTTATGTATGAGTTATTCATATTTCATATATGTTAACAATAGAACAAATGATTTAAATAAATTTACAACACATCTACAAGCATTTCTTAATGTCACAAGCAACATGTTCCCTCATTGTGTTAGTGATTTCTATCAATTTACAATACCTGCTACCTATCAGCCATCATTGTATTGTTACACCATTATATTCTTTTCAAAGCATATGGCAAAGTTTTCCTAGTCAGAAAAACAACAGGAAAGGACGAGGGAAAACTGTATGCCATGAAAGTCTTGAAGAAGGCCTCCATCGTTCAGAAAACCAAGACGACAGAACACACCAAGACAGAGAGGCAGGTCCTCGAGGCCATAAGGCAGGCCCCATTCCTAGTCCGCCTCCACTATGCCTTCCAGACAGAGGCCAAATTGCACCTCATCCTAGGTAATTTTGGAGAGTGCTTGCGAACACCTGCTCTGTTGGTAGTAACTTACAGCATTGCATGAAATCAAGTGTTGACTGAAAGTCAGTTTTTATAAACAACTGGTAATTGTGGTTTCCACAAAAATCATTGAACCCCAATTTTCATGGGTATCTTTTCTGAGTTGTCAAAGAGAGATTTGTATTAACAAATTTTATTGGTTGGACTCTTCTCCCTCAATTTAATAATCCTCAGAACTGAATTTTACTAAATCCACAAAAAATTGATGCCCATGAACATCAATAAGACCAGAGATGTGTTCAGCAGAGCAAGCGCTCACAAGTGCTTGCCAAAATTTGTGCTGCAGGTACAGGGAATTTTTGATAGTACTTGTGAACACCTACTCTGTTGAACATGCCTCAACAGTATTTGAAATAGTAAAGAATGAATAGCGTGGAAATTTCTATAAGAAAAATTACCAACATTCTAATCTAATTAAACTATAAATCTTTTCAACTCAAGTAAATTTGCATTGCTTTTATGTTCGGTATGTATACTGTTAATTTAGTGTAATAACAACAACTGTAATTGCAAATGCTGCAAGTACTTAATTATTGTTATGTATGAATCCCTTCTCTAACTGTAGACTATGTGAATGGAGGAGAGTTGTTTACACATCTGAATCAACACGAGCAGTTTACTGAAGACCAGGTCCGTGTGTACATTGGAGAAATTGTACTAGCACTGGAAAATCTTCACAAAGTAAGATGGGTTTTTTTCCTGTCTCAGAATGGTTAAATTTACTTGCAGGTTATAATTTAAAAATGTTTTTAGATTTTGATTTGTCGTAAGTCTTTCTATGAATTACTGTATAAGGATATTACATACATGTATGTATATCTTGGTTTATTTTTTTCAGTTGGGCATTATCTATAGAGATATCAAACTAGAGAATATTTTGTTGGACTCGGAGGGTCACATTGTACTGACAGACTTTGGCCTGAGTAAAGAGTTTTTACCCTCGGACAAAGTAAGTTTATCTAAACATATATTTGGATTTAGGTACTTATAAAAGATTGACTATGAATTGAAGTAAAAGCATAATAAGTGATAAAACAAAGCAGATGGAATTATTTTGATATTATTTTGTTACAGCATTCTTTAAAATTAATCATTGTCCACCAAGAGGAAAATCAATTCAAATTAGCCTTCTACTTAAAAAAAAATTCTTCAGAAAACACTGTTAATAAAAATACATGAATGTGTTTTACTTTTGTTTATTTTGTGAAATATGTTCTCCAGAACTATAGGGCTTACTCTTTCTGTGGCACCATCGAATACATGGCCCCTGAAGTAGTGGAAGGGGGCAGCTCTGGCCATGACTTTGTAAGTACATTTCTATTCTACATGTATAGTATAGAAGACTGGTGAACTTTTGTCGTTGCATAAATTTTTTAATGCAACACTCCATATAGAGTTATTTCATGTTTTCAAAATTGTATTGAAGCTTCATATTCACAAGTAACAAATTTTTCATTTCTTTTTTTGGTTTTATACTTATTTAATTTAAACCACCTGATATTTATGACAGTACATGTGTAAATTCGATGTTCATTTGCTTTAAGGAAAAGTTCATTGAATAGATATGTAATTTTTTTGTTCTTGTATCTGTTCGCAGGCAGTTGACTGGTGGTCTCTCGGTGTTCTGACCTATGAGTTGTTAACTGGTGCTTCACCGTTCACAGTGGATGGCGAAAGAAATACACAATCGGAGATATCAAAGTATGGCATCAAACTCTACACATTAAGACTTAATTTTTAACATTTTCACCATTTGATTTTATCACTTCTTCTATTTTTTGCATTTTATCGGTACATGTAGTCGAGAAAATTTAATGATGATGAAATACTGTTATTTGATCTTGAAATGGTAAATGTAAAGATTCCAAAATTCGATAAATTCTCTGCTATATCAAATCTATGGTTGTTAGATATTGGCTTTGTAATCTAGAAGTCTTCAACAGTGGAGCATTTTACTTACTTTTAAAATAAACCTCCAAAAATAAGTATGTACTATAAAATCTGGATTTATTTTGTGAGATGGTTGTAAGTCTGGAGTCTTAAGTCAGCCGTCTTCTCCAATTCAAAATTTATGCTGTATCAGTTGAGTGCATGGCGTTTATAAACTGATTACTTGTAAACAATTTTGACTAAACATTTCAGACGAATCTTGAAAGCAGAGCCCCCTATGCCACGGGAGTTTTCTACAGAAGTGAAAGATTTCATCAGACGGTTACTTACTAAAAACCCAGAAAATCGGCTTGGTGCAAAAAGTGCTGAGGAAGTCAAAAAACACAAATTCTTCAAGGTTAGACTGAATTTACATTAAGAACAAATTTAAGGTCTACCATGTCTCCTCGTAATATTTTTCAAGAATGCCTATAAGTACAGGAACAGCTAAAAGACATACAAGAGGATTGCAAAAACAATTGGATACCATTAACTTTCTTTGATTTTGTGTTGTATAAGAATTACGCAGTGAATATGTATATGTGTATGTTTGAGTGTTAGTAGAAAGGACAGGATCTTTGTTTTTTTTAATCTATTTAAGTTTCGAAGCTAAAAAAAATCTGCATTTTAAAACAAAACTCTTATTAAAAACTCAATTTCATGAATAGGGACCAAGAGAATCTATGTACCGGTACATGTAATCACATGTAAGTTTGTTGTGTTGTATATTTGAAGGGTCTCAATTGGAAGCATCTTGCTGAGAGGAAAGTGCCTCCCCCATTTGTGCCAAAAATTTCCCACGAGCTTGATGTTGGTAACTTTGCCACTGAATTCACAAATATGGCTCCCCAAGACTCCCCTGCAGCTGTTCCAATGAATGTGGAGAAAATGTTTAAGGTAATTCAAAATGTCTTTTCCGTTTTGTTACAGCTTGATTAGAGTTTGATTACTGACATTTCCATTGAAGGGACCAGAATCTCATGTGTTTTTTGCTTTATCAATGTTATTCTTTAAAACATATATCATCATTTTCAAAACATTAATTATATATTACATGTATTAATTATATATTACATGTATTAATTAATTATATATTACATATATTACATGTACATAATTATATATTACATGTACATTACATATATTAATGATATTTCTAATAGATCATTTCTTTAAAAAAGACTTTTAGACTGCAAATTACTGATGTGTTTCTAATGTCTTTGATATTTATTTGCAGGGTTATTCTTATGTGGCTCCTTCAGTCATATTTAGTGAGAATACCATCAGTAATAATTTACTGTGTCATGACAATTCAAACCAACCAAGAGATATTCAAATCAGATATGCTAGTCATTTTAAGGTAACCAGATCTAACTATTTAGTCGATTATATTTGACACTAGTTATGTAAAAGCTCTATTTTTCATGCCCATATTTTGTAATTCAATCAAATGAATGTTCTATTTTTGAAGTAAAGCAATTTGAAGTATTAACATGAACAAGTGTTTTTTTTTCTTCTTTTTTATAGAACTCCGCCTTTTTTCAAAATTATGAAATTGATTTGTCTGAGAAGCCAATAGGAGATGGGAGCTTCTCTATATGTCGGTAAGACATCATTGAGTATTACATGTTTTTCATCCAAACAGATAGTGTTAAGTTATATTTTGAAGAAGTGGATATTATACATGGGTGTAACTCTATTGCAGTAAATGTCTCCACAAGGCTACTCAGAAACAATATGCAGTGAAAATAGTCTCTCGTCGGTTGGATTGCACTCGGGAAGTCAACCTCTTAAGAAAGTGCCAGGGTCATCCAAACATAGTCACTCTTCAGGAAAGCATGGTAGATGAGGTAAATACTGGAAGTCCAGACACACCCAGTATTGAATTATGTTTATTTCACACATAAAATTTCTCATCAAATTGCAGTGTGTAAACGACTGGTAGAACCAATTACAGTGTTAGAATTTAATAGGTTGATTTTCACATCACACTTGGTCCACAAGTACCATTTTTGTCAATGCTTAGCATGTCCATCTTTTATCAACCAACCATCTTTAAAAGATGCTCAGGTGACAGTTTTATTCTATTTGCATTTACAGTTTATTCTTGTGCTTACTAGTGTTCTTGGTTTTTCAGTTCCATACTTATATTGTCCTGGAACTACTAAAGGGAGGAGAATTGTTAGACAGAATCAGGAAAAAGAAAAGTTTCACTGAACCAGAGGCTAGTAATATCATGCTCAAATTAGTCAATGCTGTAGACTTCATGCACTCTAAAGGGATCGTTCACAGGGATTTAAAACCAGAGGTAAGAAGGATGTCGGCATCAAACATTTCATTAATACATGAGAATAGTTAAGATTAACAAGGTCATAAATTGTTGTTTAAAAAAGAATAACAGATACATGTACAGTTATATCAACAATTATCAATATTTGATTCACATGAAGTCCAAAATATGTGTACAGTCACTGTCTGGTTGCATTCTTTTTATAAAATCAGTGAAAACAACAGTTGTAAGACATACTAGAGTGTATCAATTCTTGTTCCAGAACCTGCTCTTTGTTGATGAATCTGAGGATGCAGAGATCAAGATTGTCGATTTTGGATTTGCTCGCCTGAAACCAGAGATGAAGAAGTTGGAGACACCATGTTTTACCTTGCCATATGGAGCTCCGGAGGTCATGAAACAGATGTCAGGAACCAAGGATGGCTATGATGAGGCCTGTGATCTATGGAGTCTTGGTGTTATTCTAGTCAGTAAATTTTGTTTACAACAATACATACCTGATTTATTGAAGAAATTTTATGTATACTCTTTTCCTGCTCTTTGAACATGCAGTTTGATTTAACCTAAAAAAGAAAAAAAACACAGGATATAGAGTGTTTCCTTCACGCATGTGTGGATGAACAATAATTTCAAAGATATGAAAGTTGCATTCTTATCTTTGACTTATTTTGACTGAAATTTATAAATTTACTTGCAGTACACAATGTTATCTGGAAAAGTTCCATTTCAAACCAAGAGCAAAAATGACAGTGCCTCTACCATCATGAGGAGAATAAAAGATGGGCAGTTTGATTTCTCAAGCTCAGAGTGGAAGGATGTGTCCCAGAAAGCAAAGGACCTGATTCAAGGTACATTAATATTAAAATGTTTAGAGACTCATTTTTCTGCTCTGGCACTACAACCCCACCCTCAAATTTAGGATGTAATATTGTTGATATCTGAGTATCTGAGTAAAATTGAACATTCCTTCCAACTGTTGAACTGTTCTTGATATTTTACAACTGATCAAGAGCAAAGATGAAAATGGTCTTGTCTAAAAAGAAATATGCTATTTATCTCAACTTATTAAAGGAAAAGATAAACATAGTAATGTCTAATAAACTTCATTGTGTGATTTATCAGGTTTACTAACTGTTGAAGCCAGTGAAAGAATGACAATGCAAGCTGTGAAGAATAGTGAGTGGTTGATGGGAAGTGACAGTCAAGTGTACTCAGTGACCCCTCTCAGGACCCCAGGGGTGTTGTGTCACAGTAACACAGTGGTTCATTCTCAACTCTCCGCCACAATGGATGCCTTCAAAAAGGCAACCATGGAGGGTTTCAGACTGCAGAATGTGGAAGGGGCTCCTCTGTATAAAAGGCGAAAGGAGAAACGCAACTCAGGGGAGGGAAGAAATAACTCGACTGATTCCTCCAATTCCAATTCCAGCACAGGAGGGGGAACCCAGAACAGTGCGTCCTCACCAATCTCTGTGCGACACCTGTCCAGTACCTCTAGCACTTCTCACAGTTCTACCTGTAGCATGGGCTTTGTTCCCAAAATACCTCAGGACGTTAATTTAGACGACTCTGGCCAGTTTGACATATTTGAGAATAGTCAGAGCATCAGTACTCCAAAGTTCTCTCTGGGAGACTCCGATCCGGGAGAGAAAACTCTCACCCCTCTCCCCCGGGGCACAAAAAGAGTCCACAGCGAGCTGTTAGAGAGTGTGGAGTCGGATGATGGAGACAATGACGATGATATAGATGATGATGAAGATGAAGACGGAAATGATGAAAGTGTCATTGTTGTGTCTGATGATGACTCAGATGGAGATGGCCCTCATTTGAATGTTAAAAGACCCCGAACGGACACTATCGTTATCCCCGATGACTGATCATTTCATTGGGTGGGTTAGAATAGAATTATTCTCTTTTTCTTGCCTTGAGATGTGATTCTTTTACCACATTTACATGGAGAATGTTTTGAACAACTTGTTATTTTGAGATATATGTTAAGATTTTGTTGAGACTTTTATATTGGTTTTACTAATATATAATTGATACAGGTTTTAATGATTGGAGTACAGTTTGAGTCATCTTAGTACTTGGTTTGGTTTAAGAAAAAAAAAATGTCAGAGGCTTGAATTGGAAAATAATTATGACTTTTTTATGAATTGTCATAATACAAAGGGTATGCATGAAAAGTTTATAGAATACAATAATCAATTTAGAAATACTCTTTTTGATTATACAGTTGTGCATGTTTAATGAAATAGAAGTCATCATTGGAATGGATTTTGATGTGTTTGAGGTTTATTATATTTACGATATGATCAAACTGATCATTAATGTATGTAATTGGATCTCCATTCTTCATTACCTGACGTTTTGGAATGTGTACCTCATTCTTGATTTCAAATACAATACATGATAATCTCAGTTTAGAAAAAAACCCATTTTCCAATTTACAAAGGTACTGATAATCCACATATTGATTCTGATGGCTTGAGAACACACATACCCAAATGGTAGTGATGGGGTATCAAAAAAGAAGAATTTTGACTCATTTGTAAGATATTTTTTTGAAGGTTTAAAATTGTGGAATTGCCAATATTTTTCTCAGTCTGGTACAGTAAAAAAGAAGAATTTTGACTCATTTGTAAGATATTTTTTTGAAGGTTTAAAATTGTGGAATTGCCAATATTTTTCTCAGTCTGGTACAGTAAAAAAAGTTTTTTTATTGATATGATTTTGAGCATTATTTTTTCCCATGGTTATTACATGTATATGTATTTCTTTGTAACTTGTTTCAGTACTTATAAAATCCTGCAATGAAAAATGGCACTACCATAGTTTTAAGAATATGAATTTCTTGTACATGAATTTTCACTTTTATACTGTACAAAGGATTTACTATACATTTTCACTTTCATATTTGTGCATACTTGAATCATTTTTGGAAGAAATTTTGCTTTTACAAAGAAAATGAGTTGATGCATACTTAGTTATTTTAAACAACAAATGATCTTCCAATGTACATATATCAGCATATTTGTATTGTTAGATTGAAGAAAAATACCGCTAATGAAAGCATTGAAGATTTGCTTTTTAAAAAAGCAAAACAATTACATTTGTATACAAGTACATCTTTATAAGGAGGTATCATGCAAGTTTTCATAAATTTTGTTTTAACGGAATCAAACATTTCTGAATTTGAGTTGAAATTTCATACTCTTTTGCATGTTATGCTAGTAATGCTATGTATTTTGACAAAATACATCAAAATGAAATGATGCTTCTGTGTAATTCCAAAAAAGTTGCTCAAACCAATTTAAGACTGTTATCCCAAATGGCAGCTTTGCATTAGCATTTTCCTTCATACCTCTTCTGTGAATATATGACTTGGCTTTTTAAGGGCAGACAACTTTTCTCCTTTGTTTTAAGAAGCACATCTATTTTTATGTATGTGTATGATTTCTAACAATATTTTCTTTTTTCAGTGTTTTATTATTTATCTTCAAAACTGTACTATCTGAAATTTTTTGATGGATGAATTGGGGATCCAAAATGGACTTCTTAATCAAAATTTTTGAAAGCTTTTTTGAGATTCTAATGAGCAGAACATTTTCTGTAATTCATACATGTGAGTGAAAAAAAATTACTGTTGTTTATTCTCCCTTAATTGATGTACATATATACAGTATTTAGAAGAATTTTCAAATCTTATAGGAAATTTGCACTATTAGTTTAGTGAATTTGGGAGGTTTACGTGTGAAAGAAATATAGGGTCCACACAGTAACAGTGATAGCAACTCATTGTGTTTCAATTGCCATTTTGTGTTGTTAGGTTTTGATTGAGAGAGAAAATTTAATTGTAAAATTTGTTACTCTTTTTGAAGGAATTTAAAGTCATTTGTATTGATATGTTTATTGTATAACATGTAACCTTCTTTCATTCTGTGCAATACAAATCATTTTGTAGTTGAACATTGTAATGTTAGTAAATTAGTGAGACTACATGCAGTGCTGAGAAAGAATTGGTGCATTATTAGTGTTGTTTTTTGGTCCATGTACCTCTCTCCGAGGTACTGGTATATATTGATTCTTTGTACAGAAGACTTCTCTGAAAGTTGTGGTGACTGAGCTAGTATTTCAACAGCTTTTTACCAATATCTTGAATTAAACTTTTTCTCTGGATGAAATTGTAGCAGTCATATCAATGAAATCGCCTTCTTCCATTGCTTGAACAAAGTTATGTTTAGATTGATAATTCCCTACAGTGTTAATATGAAGCATTAATAGGAGTGGACTGATCGAGTTGTTGGTGAAATTTATCAATGTATGAATGTTGTTTTATCTGGTATAGAATGTTGTTCAATTTGGAATAGTATATTGTTAGTTTTTATTCATGTTTATTGTTGAAGTCTGGAAAAGAAAACGCATAGAATATTGCATGTCTTAAGATACATATTTATATTTTAATTCTCTTCTTTTGATATATACAGGGCTCAAAATTTCTAGTTAAAAAATGCACATTCAGTCTACTTGGAGATGTAGAGAGCTTTGCAGATTGTGTTTTACTGTTTATCATGGAAACTTATTTTTATACCTTGTCTAATTATTATAATATTATTATTATAATTACCATAGATTGTTTCTGAAGTGGTGAATTGTTATTGTTATGTTGGTATATGATTTTATGTTTGTTAGAAATGGAGGCAAGTCTGTGTTTTCTGTGATATTTGGATTAAATTAAGGAGCTTGATTTCCTGTCATAGGCAGTCATTATAGAATCTTTATTTTGTTTGTTTTGCCGAGGTTTTGTCCTGCCATGTCGAATGATACGTATATTTCTCATGTTGTATGTATGTTTTGTGTAGTTCATTACAATATCATTGTTGAAAAAAGTCTTTGTTATAGATGTATCTTCTCACTCTTGTATTTTTAAGGATATAAAAAATAAATGAATAAATTTCAAAAATTGACACTTTCAGACTGTTAATTATATTTTTATAACTGGAATTTATCCCATTTCCTAGTTGATATCCATGTTGCTTCACATTAAATGTGTAAGTTTGATGTTCTATATTTTTAGTGACCAACAAACAGACAACAATCTTAGATTCCAAGGAATTTGAGCTAATACAAACAGCTAGCTTCTATTGTGATTTTACAAACTGAAGACTTTTCTTTAAATGGTTTGAATGTTTAATTTTTGTATAATAAACTGGTACAGCAAAATTCAAATTTGATGAACATAGATTTATATCAATTTAATGGCCGTAAAGAATTTCAATTTATGTCCCAGCAAAATTTTAACATAAACCTTTGAAAAATAATTGCGTATAGATAACACTTATAAAGGAATTTATGGCTATATATAAACCTTTTTCAGGCCTTTGTATGTGACAACGATTTAAGTGTGTAATGTACAGTCTAATTATACATTTCATCAATGACGTAAATATTGTATTGCTTGGGTGCAAGCAGGGTTTACATAATTATTAGGGCCCTGCTCTGCAGGAGCCCTATATAGTGATCAACCTGTCATCTGATATCGTTTCTCCAGAGCATATCTTCTCTCCCCTTGGCCTAATCTGGCTCATAATCACATAATCAATACTTTACCCCCAGAGTGCATTTGGGTAAAGGGTGTGCAGCGACCTTGAACCATGTTGCTAGGTCTAAGGTTAAGGTCATAGCAGAATTATAAATAAAATTCTTGTCTAGGGTATATCTTTTATCCCCTTGGTCCAATCTAGCCCATACTTCACTCACAGAGTGTCTATGATGAAAGAGTATGCAGTGACCTTGAGTGAAGTATGTAAGTCAAGGGTCAAGGTCATATTCGACCACACAAAAATAATTTTTCAGAACATATATTATTCTGTTTAGCCCTATTTGGCTCATACTTCACATAAACAGAGCATTTGAGTAAAGGGTGTGTTGTGACCTTGAACCAATTTTCAAGGTCAAATGGGAAGGTCATACCAGAATTATATGAAAAATTCTTGTCTGGAGCATATCTTCTCTCCCTTTGCTCTAATCTGGCTCATACTTCACCAACATGGTACGTTTGATTAAAGGGTGTGCAGTAATCTTGAATAATGTTAGTAGGTCAAGTGTCAATAAGGTCATATCGTATAAGACAAAAATTGTTTTTTTAAGCATATATATACTCTTCATTAGCCTATTTGGCTTATAAATACTTTACTTAAACGGTTAATGGCGTGAATGGCTTGAACCAAGTCAATGTGAAGGTCATAGCAGATATATTTATAATCAGTTGTGGACCATATTAGATTATTTCCCCATTTGCTTAATCTTGTTCAGATTAAACAAAAATGCCTGTATGTAAGGGGTTATGAGACTGAATTAGAAGTTCATATCCAGCTGGAAAATTTTGATTTATAGGTAAAGGTCAAAGCAAAATTCTCTGAAATTCTTTTCATCCTATTGTCCATTATTTAAGTGAGGCCCTTTTAGATGGTCACCATGTCAATGTTGCCTAGTTAAATCAAAGTACTGAAGTACTGACGGGAGTTGATTTTATCGATTATTATTCATTTTAAAATCAACGACATGTTACTTTGCTTGGCAATTTAGTTTATAATCTGTCTTTGAATTATGCACATTTTTATAATATGAATTCTCGGACTTTTCCGACAAAATTTTGACAAAAACCCCGTATGAATCGTGTTGTGTAATGATTAAAGATAGAATTGATTCCATCAAACTATGTATAAGTAATCAGAATATTCAAAAAATTGTATGGATCCAAGCAATAATGAACTCTAGTCTCGTTCAACGAGATGCTCGGCTGTCACAAGAGGCCCAGGGGCCACATCGCTCACCTGAGCAACAATCGCATTAATTCTGATCAAATTAGCATTACAGTATCAAAATATCCTGACAATTGAGTACAGTAGATCTTGTTAAAAAAAATTAAAAATCTGCCAATTTTATCCACCTCTTATTTTTTGGTAAATACCAAGCCCCTTTTGTTGTTGTAACTGTAAGAAGTTTTTTCTCTATTCCTATATACCCCCCCCCCCTTCCCATTTCGTGGCCCCACTTTTCTCTAGGGAATCATGGTTTCATCAAACATAAATCTGCATAACCTGTGCTTTCACACTAAGTACTGAGTTTTGGACCGAAAACTTTCCCAGAATATTTTTAAAGATTTTCTCTATATCTTCCTATGTAAAAATTGATCCCCCAATTGTGGCCCCACCCTATCCCCGGGGACCATGATTTGAACAAACTTGAATCTACACTATCTGAGGATGCTTCCACTCAAATTTGAGCTTTCTTGGCCTAAGAGTTTTTGAGAAGAAGATTTTTAAAGATTTTCTCTATATATTCCTATGTAAAACTTGATTCCCTAATTGTGGCCCCACCCTACCCCCGGGGATCATGATTTGAACAAACTTGAATCTACACTTCCTGAGGATGCTTCCATTTTAATTTGAGCTTTTCTGGCCTAATAGTTTTTGAGAAGAAGATTTTTAAAGATTTTCTCTATATATTCCTATGTAAAACTTGATCCCCTAATTGCGGCCCCACCCTCCCCCCGGGGACCATGATTTGAACAAACTTGAATCTACTCTATCTGAGGATGCCTCCAATCAAGTTTGAGCTTTTCTGGCCTAATAGTTTTTGAGAAGAAGATTTTTTTAAATTTCTCTATATACTCCTATGTAAAACTTGATCCCCCTCTTGTGGCCCCTCCCTACCCCCGGGGACCATGATTTGAACAAACTTGAATCTACACTTCCTGAGGATGCTTCCATTTTAATTTGAGCTTTTCTGGCCTAATAGTTTTTGAGAAGAAGATTTTTAAAGATTTTCTCTATATATTCCTATGTAAAACTTGATCCCCCTCTTGTGGCCCCACCTACCCCCAGGGACCATGACTTGAATAAACTTGCATCTTCACTTCCTGAGGATGCTTCCATTTTAATTTGAGCTTCTCTGGCCAAATAGTTTTTGAGAAGAAGATTTTTAAAGATTTTCTCTATATATTCCTATGTAAAACTTGATCCCCCAATTGTGGCCCCACCCTACCCCCGGGGACCATGATTTGAACAAACTTGAATCAATACTACCTGAGGATGCTCCCATTTTAATTTGAGCTTTTCTGGCCTGATAGTTTTTGAGAAAAAGATTTTTGAAGATTTTCTCTATATATTCCTATGTAAAACTTGATCCCCTAATTGTGGCCCTTCCCTACCCCCGGGGACCATGATTTGAACAAACTTGAATCTACACTACCTGATGATGCCTCCACACAAGTTTAAGCTTTTCCGGCCAAATAGTTTTTGAGAAGAAGATTTTTTAAAAATACCAACAAATTTTCAATAATTCTCAATTATCTCCCCTTTAAAGAGGGCGTGGCACTTCATTTGAACAAACTTGAATCCCCTTCACCTAGTGGTGCTTTGTGCCAAATTTGGTTGAAATCTGCCCAGTGGTTCTTGAGAAGAAGATGAAAATGTGAAAAGTTTACGACGACGACGACAACGACGACGACAACGACGACAGACATCGGACAAATTGTGATCAGAAAAGCTCACTTGAGCCTTTGGCTCAGGTGAGCTAACAAGCTAGAGAATGTGTCCACCGGATCACGTGATAGCTTGATGATGCGACCTCTATATATAGAATGACTCTCTGCTTTTCGGAGATTTACGGAGACAGCCGATGGTTGAACGAGACTTTATTGAACTCTGGCGTATGAATACATACGACTGCAAAAAATATCTAAATTGTTTGTACTATTTATCATTTGACTATTTTCAAGGTATTCATAAATAAGTTTCCTTAAAAACCAATGCTTCAAGATACATTACATCGAATTTATCAATTATTTTCAAGAACTAAATCTTGTCGATATTTAATTGAACAACTGGTGAAAATTAAAAAAATCTAAGTATTGACATCTTTTTTAAATCTGTAAAGACAATGACATTCTTTTATTAGAAATGTAATTTAGTTAAAAACATTTACTACACATTTATTTAGTTGATGGTCACAATGAGAGGTTCATGGTTTGTCTTGTCAATGAAAATTTTTAGATCACAAGGCGATATACTGGTGGTGGCACTGTTCACCATTGGATGGAATCCCAGTTTGGTGTATGTCTCATCAAGCAGGCGTTGGTCTAAGACAAGTTTAACCTCATTTTCAGTGTCATTTATAATTCCAAATACAGAGACAGACCCTTCCTGGATTCCGAGCTTCTCTTCTAAGATGCTGGCATCAGCAAATCTTAACCCTCCTGTGGCCCCAACCAATTTGGCAAGGTCATTTAGTTTAATGTCTGCATCGTGGGGTGCACAGAAAAGATAGAGTCTCTTTTTTTTGTCTTTCAGAAACAAGTTTTTCGCAAATTTACCCTCTGTGTTTTCAAGGTGTGGTAAAGCTTGTTCAACAGTAAATACCTGTAAATTGAAAATTAAAGCAGAATTATTTTATATTTTTTTTCAAGCCAATGTGTCCTTTTTTCTATGTGTATAAAGTCAAAGTGTGTCAATTCCCTTAAACTTTTCTACCATTTTGTATTTATTTCCTTTCTGAAGAAACAAATAATGCAGTTTCATTTCCCCCTATTATATATGATCATCAGTCGTCCAAAGCCAAAGTTTGATGGTAGATAACAGAAGATCTTTCGTTCAGATTATATAGCTTCTAAATTTATAAAATTCAAATGTAACATCTCATAAAATCCCAAGATCTTTTATATGGTCACACACAAGATAAATTCTTTTGAAATTAAATTTCCCAACATTTAACCTTTATTGGACAGCCTGAATTTTCAATTTGCATAAAGCTGACTTTTAAGACCCTGATATTAGTTCAAGTATAACCTTTAGTCACCTGACTCTTTTCACCTGTATCTACCTGGTCATACCTGTGGATGCTCTACTGTCTCTGTCTCTATATTCCACTCAGCAAGCTTGCTCAGCAGTTCCTCTTTACCTATCTTTGCAGAGGACATTGGCCTTGTAGCTTTAAAAGAAAAGGGGATCGAGTTTTATTGCACTGACAATTTCTCTTTACAATAAAAAGGGCTAATTAAATTGCTTGAAAATCAGTGCAAACTTTAATTTATTTTTTTCATCATCCTTAACTGTTGCCTGTGTGGCCCAGTATTTTATCAGGTGGAATACACATCTATGATAAAGTTTTGGGGAAAAAAGGCAAAGGCCTGGATGAGTTCATGTCATGCGGTAGAAATATGTGGTATTGAAGCCCTGCACAAAATGTGTCTTTTCAAAGAATTGTCTATCTATTCAATTGTAGTAGTTGGGGCTATATGGATGGTGGGTATTGGCCTCAGGGTAGCTCAGTGGTAGAGCTTCTGACTAGAGTTACAGGGGTCCTGGGTTCGATTCCCCGTCCAGCCATATGTTTTCAATATTCCTCCTTTTCTATTACACAATATTCATTCATCTGATCGTTTGTTCTGGATGCTGTTTGTTTATAATCCACACTTTTTGATGTGGTATACCTCAAAATATGTCATGCAATAGGTCGAAGAGTTTTCAACAAAAATCCTTCTTCTTTAATACAAAGGTATATAGGAGGAAGGTATACCATGCATAGATCCATGCAGGAACCGAGCCTTAGATCTCAATCTACATTCCGAATCAGACACAGCTCTACCACAGAGCTAGCCAGGCCAATATCCACAGTCAATGTAGTCCAACCTGGTACACATTTGTAATACACAACGTCATGATAATAACTGGCAGACTCATATATTTGAGGTAAAAACAATCTTGATACAAGAAAATGCATGTACTGCTGTACGGGCTACATAATTGTTAAATTCATAGGATAGATCTATTCAGCAATAAGGTAAACTCCCAAGGTTGCCAGAGAATTTCTCTAAAAAATTTTGTAAGGTACAATATGTTGTATATGTAGGTATTTTCATTGTAATTACCATTATATAACCATAAAATAATTAAAATTTCTTCTTGTACGTCACGAAGAGCAAGGAGAAGGCAGGGATTAGAGGAACATTCTTTATTCTACACATACAGCCTTGTAATAAATTGGTAAACTGTGCTTTTACTGCAACAGTACATTAATACAGAAATTGCTTTTTTACAAATTGGGTCACACAATAATAAGGCTAGCTTGTAGTTAAGAGGAAGTATTGTGGAAGCTGAGTGTACAAAGAGTGGGAACATGAACCTTGTGGGGACCCACAACAACAGACATTGCTCTCTTCTCTGATGAACACCATACATTAGTTATCTTAAAATTGACGCGATTCGTTGTCTTATATTCTTTCTAAATACATGGTACTTGTTAACCGGCTTTTCTGAAAGAAAAATCCGGTTTTGAAATGGTGAAAATGTTGGATGGGCGTGAAAAGGGTACCCCTACTGTACGGATAACTCCTCCTACAGTTTTGCAGATCAATTGTACAAATATAAGAGATTTTTATGTTTAAAATGCTTTCTTCATCATCATAAAATTAATGATAAAGGTGAAGTAGTGTCTGATTTATGGCGAGATTAATTTAATTTTTATCTAATAAGTCTTGTGCTTTCTCTCCTACTGGTCTTTAACATTTTTGTCTACAAAAATACTCTTATAAAACAAAAAATAATTATATTAAACTTTAAGATTCCATTAATTCTCGATAATCTATTCATAATCATTGTCAACCTGTCACTAAGTTATAGAATTGTATGCAAATAATAATATACAAATATCAGAAGAGCAATTTATATTTTTTTTCATTTATTGAAAAAAAAAAAAAAGCAAGTCGTCTTTGCTTTCTCTCAGCAAAACCTGAGATAACAGCTGCTACATTGACTGGTTTGCCTGTAAATGTGTATAGTTGCTAAAGACGACATTCTTTGTCCTGTCATTGTTGTCCTGAGGTATGTATTTAAGTGACGCATGGTGCTGAAATAGTTTTCTGCGTTTGCTGAAGTTACGGGCATACATGCAAGCAATTCCAAACATTTGAAAATATTAGGATAAAACAAAGCGACAAGCGAAACAATAAAATAAAACATTGTAATTGAACAAGCGTAAGACCTGGGCCTCGCCCTGTTGTTCGAGATCTTCTAAAGAAGATACGACAACTTTGTATGCGGCTAAAAAGGTACTTTTTTATATTAATTTATTTGTGTTCAATATTTATAATATTTAAAATACTTAATTTTTTTTTTATTTGCCTTTTTTTTACAAAACAATGTGGAAGCATGTGCTTCAGTGCTTCAATGAAAGCTACGCCACTGGCAGCAGACCCGGATGATAACGTTGAAAAATTACGTGAGGTATTCTGAGCGCTAGTGACTTATGAATTGAGAAAAGATATTAACATTCCCCAATTAATGACATTGCATGGTTATATAATTGTTACTATCTTTTTATATGATCATGATGATCCATCATAGATAAATGAGTTTGTTGTATATGACATATATTGTATTATTTATACATTGTGGGTGCATGGATTTTCATTGTTTTATTCCATATATCTTACATAGTGGCAAGCACCTAAAGTCTTATAGTCATTAAATTAAGAAGCAAGCAAATCAGCAGTTCAATAGAATAAATATATAACTGGTTATTTCTGGTTTTTATGAATTTACAAAGAATCCACTGGTTTAAAAATCCAGCTGGTTCAAGAAATACATATAATTTAGGCTATATAGTGGGGAACATTAAAGACATAAACTTTGGTCAACTATCCAAGACAACCTACTTAACTGTGCTTATTAACTGATTAACCTTACTGTACATACCCCTTGTGTTTTTGTTTACATTAGTTGGTAGACGATTGTTTACCTGTGATTTCACTGGTTGAACTATTTATTTCTGAGACCTTCTTTCACTTATTATACAGTAGGATGTTCTTGATCTAACGTACCTTTAGGATATATAGTGTAAACTTTGTTAAAAAGCACAACCACACAGTCAGAGGGATTACGTGCACATTGGTTTATCCGGATTGTTCTTTACGGCTTGCTTTGTACTTTATAACAACCTTGAGTGCAATCGGTAGGCCAAGGACGAAGGGACGAGAAGGAAGCAGACAGCCAAAGAAGTAGATTTCGTGCATCGGACCATGGCCACTTATAAACCACAAACTGACCACGAGAAGCGAAAGCAAATCAGTATTCGTGGTATTGCTCCTGTGGAAAATGTTGTCGAATTCAAAAAGGCTTTTAATCGCCATTTGCATTACACGATTGTGAAAGATAGAAATGTGGCGACACCGCGAGACTACTACCTCTCTCTTGCCCACACCGTCCGAGATTATTTGGTGGGGCGTTGGATCCGTACCCAGCAGCATTACTATGAGAAGGACCCAAAGGTGAGTTGTAGCAAACTTTTTCATTTATGTTTTTGTCGGTTTTTGTATGGATATATGGAACAGCAGTATCTGAGTATAGCACGCACCTGCTTACATGTGTGCAACAAGTGCAAGCAATGCAGTTTGATTCCACAATGTTTATATATAAATCAGTTCAAATTCATATCAATTCATTCTAGACCTGCAATACATATATTAGAAGATGGCCGATTAATGGATTAACAAATTAAATCTCTATGATGGAGAAGCAACTTTCACGGATTTTAAAGTCTTAATTGCTTTTATTTAAAATAAAATTTTCAGACAATTTTGAACTATAGGAAATTATTACTAAAAATTGGAGATATCAATTTTATATTCTCATGATTTGATACAAAAACAGCGGCATTAAGTACTCACGTAAAATAATGAATTTGCAGTATAGCTAGATGTATAATAGCTAAACTTGCTATTTATATTCTATTGTATTGCAAAACAAAAAATTAGTTGATTAGAAAGACCAGTAACGCTATATATCATGACTTTAATAAAGTATGATGATTATCCAAAAAGTTCACAAAAAGGTTGCTATTTTCCACATCATCATGGCCACAGCCCCATTCCTAGTCTGAAATAATTATATCCGATGTTTTCCTGGCTTTTTTTTTTTACAATTTTGATATTTTACATGGCATTGCCAGGAAAACATCAGAACAGGCTTGATGTAAAATAAATATATATTTTAACTCAATAAAGCAGCTTAAAATATAATTTTACTGCACAATTTGATAACCACTGAAACAATAGTGTTGATGAAGATGACATTTTTTCTTGCAAGATTTCAAAAACAAAATTAAAAAAAATCTCAATAGTTTGATAGAATGTGTTCAACAGCCTGTTTATGGGATGTAAGGAACCATGAAAGTTATATAACTGAGTAGTAAAATCGGCCTTTTATTAATCAGTTGCAAGTGAAACATTAAAATTGAGCCGAGAATGCCCCCTCCAGTTAGAGGCTGCGAATTCCCAGTTTTTGAAATGGCGCCGGTTCGACATTTTCCTGGTATGTAAAATTATATATAAGAATTGTTAAAAAAACCCGTTAAACGTCAGATATTTTAGACTACCCTAAATAGGGTACGAAAGCCCTGGGATTTGTAAAAATCATGCAGTGTAACTGTACAAATAATGTTAAATAAATGTGCTTACAATCACAGTAGAAATTTAATCAAACTAAAATTTATGTACAAGTAGGTAAAGATAAATTGTATCAAATTTGGCTGCTGGGAAATTATCTAAAAAAATGTTGATTTAGAGCTTTCAATAAAGCATATTAGGTTTTGGTAAATTTATAATTGGATGGACTTCAAGTAATTTGAGTGGCATCAATAAATGTTAGGCATTTGGTCAGATGACTACAAGTTATGTAGAAATGAATGTTAAGTGTATGTGTGGTATTGAATGAGAAAACTAGGAATTCAGTAAATGTAAGGTTGTATTGGAAGGGAAATCAATACTCCAGTTTCCGACACAGATTGATTATTAGAAAACTTGACATTTTCAGCTTTATTACAAAGTGGCAACCAAGTCATCTAGTAAATTATTTTACAATTTCTAATGCATCAATTTCTCAGCTTTTTGCTAGTGATTTATTATGTCACCAAAGTCACTCAGGTTAACAAAAATGACCAGTTTTGCTGATTTTATGTCATATGCTTGAATTTTTTCATGGAGAGAAAGTTGTCTGTTGAAAATCCTGTCAATTTAATTGTTATCTAGATTCAAATCAATTTTAAGATTTATTTGTATAGACAGGAATAGTAAATAAGTAAATTTCACACACACACAACGCAGAACCAATACATTTAAAACATGTAAAATTAAAAAAAAAGATATAGGTAATGTTTACAGTGGACAAAAATCAGCTATTTAAACAGCAATTTTTTGAAAACATTCCAAATTTGCAATGCTAAATAGAGACTCTGAAAGTAAACTTACTGTTTTTAAAGTACTTAACACTTAATCTTCTCTATTTATATTATTTTAAGACTATGAGATTTTCAGCCCATATCTGGTTTTCTTCAGTATAAACCCACATTTGTTAATGTACCGATACATATGATATAAAACTTGCATTTATTTGGTGCATGGAATTTTTATTGATGCATGTATTCTTAATATGAAATAAATCTCATCTTATTAAAAGTATAAAACATGTATGTTGTTATGATTTTGTCCTTTTCCCTTTGCCTTTTAGATGAGATTTTATATACTCCTTAATATGGGAACGCTTTTAAAGGATTACTTCGAAGACAATGCTCTCAAATATTGCATTGGGAATACAAATGAAAAATAGGTTGTGACATTCTCACTGTCGTGTATCCGCGCCGGTAGTGACATGTTTGGATAACGTGAAAATGGCGTATCCATTGCAAAAACAATGAGTGTTGTGTTCTTTTATCTATCGACAATGAGGTAAATATTAATTAAAACAATCGTAACAGTCGTTCGTATTTTTCTTACGGTTTTGCAGTTGAAAAGAGCGAGTGTTATTTTTGTTCATCGTAAATAAAAACGACTTATTTTTAGGAATATCAATCGTTAACGTGCCATTTTAACGCTAAATCCAAGATCTATTTCGAGATAACGTAGATAATATAACACATTCTAAAAATCTGAAGCAGCCAAAATTAATTTGAAAGATTACTCTAACCAAATGAAATCACTTCAATATATTTTTAATACACTAATATGTATAAAAATAGCAATAACTTCATGCACCTGCTAAATAAAAAGTACGGTTTGGATTAACGAATTATTCCGGTTTGGATGATAAAATATAAATTGTGCAAATGGTACGGTTTAAATAATTTTAAGATATAGCATTTTTTATATAATTCAGACAAAAATGAAACAGCTTGCCTTTTATCGGTGTGCAACTGTGGGTCTGCTAAGTCATATTTACTCTGTTGTTAAAAATAGTTGGTCCAAAAATCCAAGTGATGACGAGACCTGAGTAAACGTCGCCATTTTAATTTTTTAATCATAATTTCCACCAGAAAATCAAAACGATAAATATGTATCTATGTATATTACTGATCAAGAAGTTTTGTTGATTTTTTCAATGAACAAACTAAAATAATAAAATTGATTACACAATATACCGGTATTTTACATTCCGCTGATTTCATTTCCAATGTATATTGCTAATCTGTTCATAATTTTGTACATGCATGTTAGTTAAAATCCATAACCAATATTTAGTTCTTTTGTATTGCAATTACAAATCATGGGAGCTAATGCTTACGAAGAGGACATAAGCACCTAAGTACAGTGCATGCGTAGAAAGTGAACAAATAAATAATTTATAACATTATAATTTAGTTTATTGAATTCTTTCTTTGGTGACTCATGCGGGAAATTAAGGTGGCGATTCTGCAGAAAAATACAAAACTAGCGTTGGTATTAAACATGAAAGTATAATAATAAAAATTTCATCGTTAAAAATTTGCCAAAGCGCGGTTTTAAGGCTGTTGCAATCTAAAAAGTTGTTTGGAGACGTTACAATTATTAATTGAAAAAATTAGACAAGTGTATATAAATAGTAATAAATACAGGTTTTTGGCATATGTGATACAGATGACATCACACAACTCGCATCGGCCTCCGTGGCTGATACAGGTTATCAGCCTTAGGGCTCATACGAATCCTTGTATCGCACCCCTTGCAGAACTCGTCTGCCTTTTTCGTATACTGGCATTTGTACATGTTTACAGACTAAATATTTAAGTGCAGTTGAAAACTTCAAATGCTAGCAAATGTTTTGGAGCAGTTAACTTTTAAAGCCTGAGGAAATTCCAGTTCAGTAGCTATATGTTTATTAAAACAATTAAATCATATATTTTTATATAATATATGTACATGTACATACTACTTTCACATGATATTAAAATCAATTTGTTCAAGTTCATTTTAAAGAAAAAATTATTACTAAGTATGTGATAAATATGATAATATATACCCCTTTTCCATATCACAGCCTGCATCAGCCCTTCACCAATATCAACCCTCGGGCCTACGGCCCTCGGGCTGATATTGGAGTTGGTATAATTCTGTCTTTTGACTGATCTCTTTTGATTTTTTTTCCCCAGACATCGTTTACATCATATAAAGTTAGCCTCATGACTTGATCAAAACTGTCGTAAACACATGTTTATATTTGTGTCGTAAAGATTTTGGTAAGGCTGAATCTTTCTAAATTAATATCGATTGAATGATTATGCAACAGACTTAACATATATGTACATGTAAAACACTCTGTGTGCATTTTTTATAATTAAGCCAAGTTATTTTGAGCTTGTATCGTGTAAAATTGAAATTCAAATAACGGTATATAAAGTTTTGTTGACTTAGATATGCAAGTCTTTCAACGTGTATGTTTATTTCTTTAAACAATGTGAATTCAAAGGTCAAATGTCACACGACGATCTCCATGATATTGAAAGCATGCTTTGCAGTGAGGGCATGTACATCGCACAGTACCGATGCAATATCCCCTTCGCGAAAATATAATTAAAAGAACAGTTTAAACTCTTATATATTAATCACATCCAAACCGTATCAGATGCGCATCCAAACCGTTCCTATTTGGAAAAACAAGGTCATCCAAACCTGTTCCGTTGTTCACAATTAATCGACATAAACTGCTTGTTTACATAATTTTCACATAAACTTCGTAGAAATTTAAAGATTGAAAATGCTTTTAAATAGATTTGACGATCTCATTAATGTAAAAGTAAACAATGTAAGCGTTAAATAACACGAAAACTTATCAAGAAACGAACGGTGCCGCCATTTTCACGTTATCCAAACATGTCACTACCGGCGCGGATACACGACAGTGATTCTTTAGTCTCAAAGCAATAAAAATTTTACAATGAATGGCAAGAACACTGACAAAGATGTAGGCAAACACTGGTTATTATTATTTAGAAAATTGCAAATGGTCTGGGAACTTATATATATGTAAATGGGGAAGAGGAACTCAATGTTAACTTATACAGAGACTAGGTGGACGGTGGTACATGTAAATCATTTTATCAGATTTCCCTGAAACTGATTCTCAAAGCATTATATATTTACAGAAAATGAAAGTAATTTTTTTTTTTTTAAATAAATTTGATAATGAAAGATCAGTTTTTCTTATAGATTTTAAATTGCTACTTGTCAAATACATCCTAGCTGTTTTATGGTACATTGTTTGTTTGTTGCTTTTAGAATAAAACAAATTTCAAAAATCCATCATCAAAGTCCATCAATCTAATTAAAATTAGACTCAGAGAGGAGCGGAATTACAAGTCTAATTTTAATTAGATTGCAAAATCCATAAGCATTTAATGATATCAGTATTTTACAAGAGCTGTGATATAAAGTGGCTGAACAAAACAGTGTGTGAAGAAACTGATAAACCAGAGTGTAATTAATGATAGTGTACTTCTTTAAGTGCCCGCATCTGACAGATAGGTTTGGGAGTGGTGTACTACATAATAAGTGGGCAAGTAACATTGCTCTACTAGTTGCACAATAAACTAGGGTCATACATGTATGTCACTTAAAAAACTGCTTGATATATCTAAATTAGTCCAAAAAGGCGCCCTTGATTTATGGATTGGGGGGGGGGTGATATAAGAAAACTTATTTAATAAAATTATCTTCCTCCACGTTATGTTAAGGACCACAGGAGATGACAGTGTGGACAAATGGCCAATTTGTTTAGTACATGCACTCAATATGTAAATCTGTACATTGACCTCTGTGTTTTTACCTGTCTTGGTGTTAAAAAGATATTAGCATTATAAATTACTTTTAGCTGGACATTTATGCTCAGTGAAAATCTTGTATATATCGGTACGCAGTTGTCGGAGAAATAACAAGTGGTAGATCAATACCAGCTCACAGGTATTGTTTTTTAATAGGTCTACTGAAGACGTAAATTTTGAATAGAATGTTTACTACTGCACAAAGGAAATAAAAAAATCACACCATGCAAACAAAGATTTGCAAGCTGACGGCTAGTTCAAAAGATATAGGACTAAAATGAAACTTGCAGTTTTCAGTATTTAAGCGCAGCAGGTTGTACCAATTATTGGAACTGGGCCCAGAACTGCATGCTATGCATCATGGCAGTTCATACACTATGTTTATATTAGATGGTCACACACAGCACTTCATAGAAATTATGTTATTAGTAAACCAAATTAAAGTGAAATCTGTTTGTATGAAGTCATAGCAAGAATATTCCGCTTTTTGATAATTAATTTTTTGAATGGAAATCTGTTTAAAACATTTTAAGTTTTAGGGTATTTAGCTCTTTGTTGGTTCTTTTTAATTGAAGTTGATTTGATAAAATAAATGACATCAAAGATTTCTGTGTTGACAGTCAGACTGACGGCATAAGATACGAAAAATAAAACTTGCAGTTTAATTTGGGTATTTAGCTCAGCAGGTTGTACCAATTATTGGAACTTGGCCCAGAACTGCATGCTATGCATCATGGCTGTACATCATGGCAATACATATTGTATAATGATGTTATTTGATACAACATTTAGAGACTTGTCAAATTAAAAATAAGAATTGTTCAAAATATTTCTTTTCTTTTAACTAACTTATAAATATAGAATATTGAGCTCTAATAATTACTCTTTGCTTTAATGAGATACTTGTTTGTAATTTTAGAGAGTGTACTATCTGTCCCTGGAGTTTTACATGGGCAGGACCCTGTCCAACACCATGGTGAACCTGGGCATTCAGAGCGCCTGCGATGAGGCCCTCTATCAGGTCAGTGATCATCTTTATAGACGTCAGACATTTAAAAAGGGTTTTTTCTTGTCATTTGAGATTCCCTCAAAATAATTCTTGGGCCAGTTTTAAAATCTGAACTTTTGTGTGCCTTATTGAATATTTTGCAAAATGTTCCCGAGCGATGGGTTTGAAGACAGTGTTTACAAACACAATGCAAGCTTTAATCTCTCATGCAACAGACTGACCTTTGTTGACAATTGTTAATGCAGTAGTATTATATTTACATTGATTTTAGGAGAAGTATGCATTTATTCCATTGATCATGGGAGTTTAGATTTTGGCTTCAACTGCTGTATATATATTTAAAATCTACTTTTGAATTTGTAATGCATGTACAAAGCATATCAGGAACCTTGAGGTGTTTAATGAAGACTAAATATTTTAAGAGTTTTATTGTATTGAGCATTGTGAAGAGCAGGCTGGGTATAAATACAAGGCGACATAAAGGGATTATAATGCTATCAAATGATATCTGTTATAGATCTCTGTTCTCATCATGTTCATTGTTTGTTGATTTAAAAAAAACCCACCATTATACTCTAAGAAAAAATATACTGTCTTTAATTTACTTCAATTGAATTTTTAAAAAATTGAATGATACTATAGATGTAGTGAGATCATTGTCTTAGTTTTGTAAAGTGTGCTGTTTATTTCCTGTTCAATCCTATCTTCAAGGTGTTATAGAAAGGAATTTAAACCATTTTCAATCAGGGAAGCTATTTTTCAGTGCTTGGAGCAAAGTTAGTTTCACATTGCCTTTTGTCTAAAACTCATTATTACATTTTATCTCTAACTATCTAAATGAACATAACAAATGATGTTTTTAATGAACCAAAACTGAAAGGTTATGGCCCTTCACTATAAGTGTGCTTTACTGCATTTATGACAGCTAGTGTTGAAAGTTATAAGTGCTTTCTGTCACAAATTGGCTTTGACATTGAGGTTTATTTTTTAAAAAGAATTGCTTTAGGCCATATAAAATTAATATTTAGATTCTCATCCTGATTTGCAAAAAATATGTGGTGGGTGGGTGGATTTTTTTAAAAACACCTTTTTCACCATTGTTAATGCTAATGTGAGTACACAAACCCACTTGTAATCTTTTAATTCCATTTTATTTCGACTTAACTGTTAATGCATGAAGACATTTGTATCCTTAATATGATAAGAAACATGACTGGAATCCACATGTTTAGGCAGCCATTAAAATGTTTTGGAATTTTTTGTATACCAAGCACGATTCCCCCCCCCCCCCCCCCCCCCCCAAATTTTTTTCCACACAATTTTTTTCAAAATAAAATAAAATGCATTGGGGCGGCCCATTTTCAGAGGGGCGGGCAGGGATGAGAATCTAAAAATTAATTTTAAGGGGCCTTACAAGAATTTTTGGTAAAGCAGTATGACTGATACAGGCAGCTTCATTGATGTTTGCAGAATGACTGTTGGGAGGGGTATCATTGATGCAGTATTTCTGTCATAGATTGGCCTTGACATTGAGGAGTTGGAGGAGATCGAGGAGGATGCTGGTCTGGGTAATGGAGGACTGGGTCGGCTGGCAGCCTGCTTCCTCGACTCCATGGCAACGCTCGGACTAGCGGCATATGGATATGGTATCAGATACGACTATGGAATCTTTGCCCAGAAAATTGAAGATGGTTGGCAGGTAGTTATTTGATGAACGTAGATCTGCATTAAGCATGCACATGCAATGTCTATGTATTTATACCAATGCAGAACAGTTAGAGACACAAACAGATTTCTTTATGATATTCTGGGATAGTCACTTGATGAAATATTCTTATTAATAATTTGTACTTTAATACTGGTAGGTTGAGGAACCTGATGAGTGGCTGAGATATGGAAATCCATGGGAGAAGTCGAGACCAGAGTACGTACTACCGGTCAACTTCTATGGACGGACAGAGGACACTGGCTCAGGGGTCAAGTGGGTGGACACTCAGGTAGGAGGACTTATTGCTCACTTCAACATTGTTGATCTGTATAGAAAGTCTGAATTCAACAGATACAGTACATGTATGTAGATACATGTGCTTTGGGGCTTTGTGTGTAATGAAATTACCAGTAGTTCAAAGTAGAAATTATGTAATATCTAGGAATGCCAGTATATAAAAAATTATATGCATGCATAATGCACTACAAGATATAAGTAAAGAGAATCTTCTATAAATCAAACAGGCTGTGTAAACTAACAACTGATCAAAATATTACATGAGAAAACACAGTGTTTAATGATTTTTCTTATGATGCAGATTGACCCTTGCAATTTCAGTACTCAGCCTATCATTTGTCTTACTTCACACACAGTTTAATAATTAAAGCTATCCTTGACTGTTCACTCTAAGTGCAACAAATCTAGCTATTGAATTCAACATGGCTCTTGAAAGTAATTGGAATTAAATCAAATATTTCATTAAAATGTGATCACTGCGTGTTATGAGAGAAGACATTTTGCCTAGTCGTATGAGCCTGTGTGTATTAACAGGTTGTGTTTGCGATGCCCTTTGACAGTCCTATACCGGGGTACGGGAACAACACTGTCAACACCATGCGTCTGTGGTCAGCTAAAGCTCCTAACAGCTTCAATCTGCACTTCTGTAAGTATATATACCAGTACTCTGTATAAAGCAGATTATTTAACATTTCATCTTGTCAGTGTAACAAAGGTTGGCTTCTTCAGGAAGTAAGTGCAGGATGTTAGAGACCAAGGAAGTGAGGAAGATTGTTGGAACACATTAAAAAAAAAATGCACACGTTAGAGGAAATGACATGAGTAATTTTCAGTCAGACTTCCTGTTGATTTTTCAACAACAAAAATGAATCATGGGCAATTACTCATGTACATGTAATACATGTACCATAATTCATAACTGTATGTGCACTTGTTAAAGTTTCTATCATCTCAAATATCTAATATATGATTGTTAAAAAAAAAAGGAAATTTTGAAAGATAAACAGTGGATAACATCTGGTATGTTTTGTTTGCAAAATGTAAAAATTAAGGGATGCAGTGAAATACAGGTATGAGCATATATCAAAATATGTGCAGCAAATATATACTTAGTTTATCCATTGCCTCTTCCCCATCTTCCACTCCAAAATATTAAACAATCAAAATCTCATAACTCCCTCACATATAATTATATCATTGATTAGGTATTACCTAGAACATACACTTATACCCTATGGTAAGTCAAATTACACGTATCTGAAATGTACTTTCAGTCAACAATGGCGAGTATATCAATGCTGTCTGTGACAGAAACCAGGCGGAAAACATCTCCAGAGTTCTCTACCCCAATGATAACGTAAGTAGCATATTCAAATGTTTAGTTTTGTCTGAAGTACATTTTTTGTATTTAACTGTTACTTGCTTTCTGCTATGCTGTATGAAAATTTGAAAAGTTTTCAATGGAAAGAATGTGACATTTGTTTTGCAATTAAAAATCAAAGATGGTATGTTTGATATCATTACAAAATTTTGTTTATACCTCCTAATATGTACCAATGAATAACATACCCAGCGAAATATTAATTAACGTCTATATACATTACATGTACAAGCAATACATGTACCATAATATATCTCCCTCTTAAAGAATTGAAATGTCTAACTTTCATAAAAACGGACCCTTCTTTCATGATTTCAAAGTATTGTGCAGACCATTGTATTGTGTTGATAATTCCTCTCTGGCAAATATTGTGTTCAAGATAAGTTTTTGTACAGTTCATTGTGCAGGCCTGTGTGGATTTTTTTGTTGTTGACAGTTCTTTTCTGGCAAAGAGCTCCGCCTGAAGCAGGAGTACTTCCTGGTAGCAGCCACTCTCCAGGACATCCTCAGAAGATTCAAGTCATCCAAGTTTGGTAGTCGGGATCCGGTCCGCAGGTCCTTCGAGTCGTTTCCAGACAAGGTCAGATAGATATTTTAATGTTTTGATAAAAATTAATGCTTGCTTGAAAATACATGTACCGTTACAAGTAGTTCATGTATAACCTAACATTGTTGTTTTGCTATATTACTGGGAAAAATGTTTATTCCAAAACAAGACACTAACAGATTTGTTAAAAGTGCATCAACCACATTAACACTGTTAAGTAATCAAGTCCTTAAAGGTGCATCTCAGTGGAGAGGGGATGGGGATGGTCTTTTAATTTTAGTCTATGAGCCCCAAAGGAGTTCCACAAAAATCAAAGAGCTCTTTTTCTCTGAAAGTATTGCATATTCTAGAACCATGCCAAAATAAAAGAGAAAAACCCTTTATTGAAAACATTTCAGATACATATACATGTACTTACTAGAACCATACCTACATGTATAGGCCAAAAGTGGAGAACTTTGATTTGAAAAGAAAGATGAATTAATACATCGCCT
Organism: Magallana gigas; assembly: GCF_963853765.1. Taxonomy (NCBI): domain Eukaryota; kingdom Metazoa; phylum Mollusca; class Bivalvia; order Ostreida; family Ostreidae; genus Magallana; species Magallana gigas. The sequence continues at coordinate 16,779,175 of NC_088858.1, read as the reverse complement.
TTATTTTTATAAAAAAAGGTGAATCAATACCTCACCTTTATTTTTTAAAAGAAAGATGAATTAATACATGGAGTTTATTTTTGAATTAATAGTGGCACATGTGCTTTTAAGCTACCGGTACTTTAAATCTAATGCTTGCGAGTTACTGATTTATGCCCCCACCCCCATTAAAAATAATATTGACTAATATTTCTTTGGTTTGTACTATATACCTAGTACTTGATATGCCTTAAAATAGTAATGATTAACGGTATACCCCTTCCCCTTCCATAAAGAATAATCAACTAATATTTCTTTAGTTTGTTCTAGCAATTAATATGCCATATAATAGCGCATGCCTTAACATTGTGTTCTGTAGGACAATGAGTCAAATGATACTCTGTATGGATTTGCAGAGAAGGTTCGTCGACTTCACATTTTATACTAACACCCTTTGCGCTAATTTTGAGTGATTCAATTGCATTCATCATGAAGCAAACTACAGATTTTGAATTTGAGGATCTTGTCTATTTAACTTTGATTTTACAGTACATGTCTGCCTTTTTATGATCTGTATGATTGCATTAAAAAAAATTATTTACAGTTTGTTTCTTGGCTATTTATAATGTTAATTCGTTATGCTGATCTTTTTTTCAGTATAACATTTGTATGATATGAATCATTTAATCCTATATTTGTATATGTTTTGCTCCAATGTTTGGCATGCATTATATGTTGAAAAGAGTGATGTGAAATTTACATATTACATACATGTACTTTATTTTAAAATTGTAGCCAAAACCTCAAATCTTCAATTTTAGACAAAAGTATGGCAATTTTGATGGTGTCACCTGATGTGAAAACAGATTCACATTTGAGATGTTTGCATGAGTACTAGCATATAAATATATATATGTATATTCAGTATTGATTTAGGCCACATAAAATTGAAATAATGGTTCTTAGGCCAAATTTCTCAAAAATAGACGAGGGCCGCCAGGTAGCTTTTTTTCCTTTTTTATTGGTAATAAAATAGATAAGGGAGGCATTTATTTAAGTAAACATTGGCAATCTTAGGTTCCAAAGTGTATATCTTACGAAATGTTCAAAAACATGTATTGTTGATGCATCTTTGTTATTATCGCAGCGTCTATACAGTGTTGTTCTTGCGGCGACAGAACGAATGTCCAACATTCTAAATCAAATTTCAATGATTCCACGCCCTTGTAAACAGCCAAGGAATGTACAATCCTCAGAGTACCCTTCTATCATTGTCAATGGCAGCATAACTTTCGCTTGTTCTTGAATGCTTATCAATACTACAGATATGGTTTAATTAGTTTAAATTCATACAGACCGGTATTATCGGAAGACTTTACTTTGCATGACAGGACTAGAGGAAATGAAAGCAAGAGTGAAACTAATCTGTATTCTCTTGATGATAATGCAATAGATAATAGACAGAAGATTCTCCAAATAATGCAAAAATGGAAGCAGAATTTTTTTTCTGAATAGGGGGCAGCATTACAAACTTTTTAAAGGGGAGGTCAAGAGCATTTTCAATGCTGTTTTTGAAGAGACTTTAGGCATTTTAAATATGCATTTCATTAGTAAAAATGGACAAAACTCCAAGATTTGTTATGGTACTTATTTCCTTCATATCACATAGAAACTGACTGCTAAAAACATGATTTTTCTTTGTGTTTACCAGAAATTTAAGCCCTGGTACACCCTATCAAACAAAGCTAATGTTGTAAAGCATCATTGAAAAATTTTTTTATCATGAATTTCATAAGCCTGTAGACATCTTTCGTTTGCTAGATCCTGCCTTTAAAAATGCAATAAAATTTGCAATGCGGCTCCCTCAAAACGGAACTTAAATTTCAATTTTATGTGGTCTTATCAATCTCTACTAACAAAGAAACTACATATAATTCTCTCATATATCAAAAAATATTTATCAAATTATATAACAATCAAAAATATTATTGACATAGGCTTCAATATAGGGAAAAAATCAAATAATTGAAGTAATTTTCTAAACTGTTACTTCTCTATCAGATATTCTTTTCCATATATTGGGTATATATACCGTAAATGTCAGATTCCTGGTAGCAGACATCTATGTTATGTACAATAGTACAATATCTGTTGTAGGTGGCCATTCAGCTGAATGATACCCACCCGTCCATGGCTATTCCGGAGTTACTGAGGATCTTTGTGGACGTTGAAGGACTCCCGTGGGACAAGGCCTGGGGGATCACGGTGAAGACGTTCGCCTACACGAACCACACGGTCCTCCCCGAGGCCCTGGAGAGGTGGCCGGTGTCCATGCTGGAGAAGATCCTTCCCCGACACCTGCAGATTATCTACCTGATCAACCACAACTTCCTCCAGGTACACTGCTTTTCCAGTAGCTGCAGAACTGCTCAGCCTCTATCGCAGGGCCTATTGATATGGTTTTAGTAAGTAGATAATTAAATGACATAAAAGAGATGATTGCCAATATGTCATATTTCTCCAAACTTTGTATGTATGCCCTAAAAATGAGCAGTTCTGCAGTTCCCATGAAGAGGATAATACATCTTTGTTTGTGAACATTTGTACTGTGTTTGTAAATTAGTGAATATGATTATTGCTATGATTTCATTCGTATAGTGGGCAGTGATCATGTCAATACAATAATTATTATAGATGTACTGGTATATTGCACTCCAGTGAACATATAATTTCATGGATTAGCTCAACAACAAAATCAGTGCAAATTGATTTCAACAAATTTTGATTAAACCACATTATATCTTATGATATTTTTATGTCATCTTTGATTTTGTGCATTTTGCACTCCAAAGAGAGATGTACATGTTTTTGGATTTATTTGATGTTTATTTTCATTAATGATTCCTCAAATCCATGTAAAAAGTTCAAAGTAAAGTGGAAAATGTATTATAGCACATGTATGTCATAGCTTATTCTTCATTGACATTTACATGTAAATTGATATGAAATTCATTTTAATTAAGATAAATTTGACAATTTAGGAAGTAGCAAAAAAATATCCAGGTGATGCAGGCAGAATGCGACGAATGTCCATTGTAGAGGAGGATGGAGAGAAGAGGATCAATATGGCGTATCTCAGCATCGTCGGCTCGCACGCTGTCAATGGAGTGGCAGCCTTACACTCAGAAATCATCAAGAGTGAAACGTAAGCAATGAAAAAAAATTACAGATAATCAGCCTCACAATACTGATTTGAAATTAGATTTGAAAATTTTTAATGTGGTTTCATGCATATTCGTGGGTATCAATTTTCATGGATTCAATGAAAATCACATATTGAAGGATATGTAAATTTGTGGCCAATGATCCTTATAATTCAGAATGTTAGGATAAATTACACTTCAATTAAGGAACATTTATTCTCGTGGATCAAGTTAACAACAAAATCAACGAAATTGGCATTCGACAAATATTGATGAAACCATAGTATCAGTGAAGCTTTACAAAAAATTTTGAAATTGTTTATCAAATTATTGATTTTGAATTAGGTTCCGTGAGTTTTACGAGATGTATCCAGAGCGCTTCCAAAACAAAACAAACGGGATCACACCACGTCGTTGGTTGTTACTGTGCAATCCTGGACTGTCAGACATTATCGCAGAGAAAATCGGGGAGGAATGGGTCACAGACTTGTACCAACTACAGAATCTCAAAAAGTTTGCTGATGATGAAAACTTCCTGAGGAACATCATCAAAGTCAAACAGGTCTTGATTTATTTTCATTTGTTAACAAGACATTGCCACTTAAATCAAAGAAACTAATTTACAATACTTATTAGGAGATAACAATACATGTAATTACATATTTCTTTTTGTGGAACAGGTTGTAAGATCTTGAATTTGATATTTGCACCATATTTTATCTGTGGATGTAATGAAGTGTGTTAGAACACAGTGCATCCCACCTGAATTTTCATGCAGGTTCTAGTATCAAACTGTTGAGCAAATATTTTTCATTTCGTCACCAGGAAAACAAAATGAAGTTGGCTGAGTACATCCAGGAGAACTACAACATCAAGGTCAACACGTCCTCCATCTTTGACATCCATGTCAAGCGGATCCACGAGTACAAGAGACAGCTGCTCAATTGCTTCCACATCATCACGCTCTACAACCGCCTCAAGCGTGACCCAAACCAGGCCTTTGTTCCCAGGACTATCATGGTCGGAGGAAAGGTAAGGTTGTCTCCAGATATATTTAAGATATACTTGTATCTTCGTTAAGAGATGATTTCCACCAACTTTGTTCTCTAGTTTTCTCGTTTGCTTAAGAAATAATTAGCTTGAATTCCTTATTGGTTGTCTGACAAGTTACTGGAATAGGAGATACCATGCATTGGTAGCTTGGAAAGTTGGCACTGTTTGTGTCAAATGAACTGTGAAATGAAACTGCAAACATGTACATGTATATCCTATAAGTAGTTGCATTCTAGTGTAAAGCTTATGGGCTCTGCGCTAAGAAAACACATTCTTTTTAAATATGATTTTAAGCCATAATATATTCATGTGAAGCATACTTATTATTTTACTTTTTGTGTAGAAGTATATAAATGAGATTTGCTCATGTATCGACATTATGATATTACAGGCAGCTCCTGGCTATCACATGGCCAAACTGATCATCAAGCTGATCAACAGTGTAGCCAAGGTCATCAACAACGATCCAATCATTGGGGACCGTCTCAAGGTGGTGTATCTGGAGAACTACCGTGTCTCGCTGGCTGAGAAGATCATTCCGGCGGCTGACCTCAGCGAACAGATCTCGACGGCAGGAACCGAGGCTTCTGGGACAGGAAACATGAAGTTCATGTTGAACGGGGCACTGACTATCGGAACTCTGGACGGTGCTAATGTAGAGATGAGAGAGGAGATGGGGGATGAAAATATCTTTATCTTTGGAATGAAGGTTGATGAAGTAGAGGAACTGAAGCGCAGTGGGTAAGTAGCTGTTGAACACACTTTATCTGGTTTGTTTTGTTGTTAATTACTACATGCATTCTTTTTATTTCTTCAAAGTCATGTAGATATTTCAAAGTTGAACATATGTTGCCATGAATATTTTTAATTAAACTGAAATGTCACTTTTATTTTTAAGAATGGTTTCTTATATATTTATTTACAATTTAAATACTGCAAACTTGACAGGAAGTGAGTTAATTACCTGTGATTGTCTAGAATAAAGAGCTCCTCCCAAAATTACCCAAGCATGAATGTGTTGATGAAGCATGATAATTTGCTCAAAGTTTCATATCTACCAAATGAAATGAGCTAATATGGCAGATTTAGAATTTTATCACTTGAACTATCTTAGAAAACAACTTTTTTAACAAGTAAGGGGGGGGGGGGACATATGCATGTATTATAAAAAGTACCTAGTTCTTGATGTTGTCAAAGACTTCTATAACCATATGTAAAATTTGGATAAGATTTTGATAATTTTTTCTTACAAAAGTTCAAGAAAGGAACATTGTCTGGGTTTTTTTAATTCCATTGCTCATATTGAATTTCATGTTTGGAGTATTAAGTGTCCCTATAAAGATTCTGACAAAACCACTAGGAGGAAGGTTTAATTTCACAATTTTTTTATTAACTTATTTCAAAGGTACCACCCACAAGAATACTACGAGCGTAACAGGGACTTAAAGCAGGTGCTTGACCAGATCAAGGGGGGCTTCTTCTCTCCCGAGGAGCCCGGCATGTTCACTGATATATACAACTCTGTGATGTACAACGACAGGTAACATATTCTCTAGATCTCGACTCTATCTCGTCCTCTTGTTTTCAGCTACAACCCCCGCCATTATTACGAGACAAACCCTGACCTGCGGTTGGTGCTCGATCAGCTCTACACGGGGTTCTTTTCGCCGGACAAGCCGGGGTTGTTCCGGGACCTGTACAACTCGGTCATGGGGCCGGACAGGTAGCCTGGGCTGGCTTTGTGTGGTTTTGTTAGTGGCTTGTCAATAGCATGATCAAAACTCAAGTTGGAGTATCTTTATGCAATAGCTATTTTATCTTATTGCTGTGAAATTTGAAGTACCTTCTTGTATGTTCATGTGAAGAAGGTGAAGAACAATTTTAAAGAAGTGAATCAACAACCACATCTTAAGTGGCAAAATAGATGTTTTTGGTGAGATGTGAGGTGTATGTAAATCAATATGAATATGTTTCTTACAAGACTGATTTTTATTTGCTTATTTTTTAATTGCTTGCATGCTTTTGCTAAACTGGGTGGTCCCATTTCTAAGAGCAACTATTTCTCCTATTTTTCACCTCAGTGCCACTCAATCCAGTTGTTAAGTGAAATATAATATACCATAGCATATACCTGAATTTTATGTCAACTGCTACCTCTTATGTTACACTACAGTCTTATGGGCATGTTGAGAGTGTCTTTGGTTTGTGAAGATGAGATCATCAAGTTCCAAGTAATGAAGCGTAAAAGATTTCTTTTGTTTATATTTCATGTGTTCAAAAGCTGCAAGAAAAGTTTTTTCTTTAATCAAAATTTCTTCATTTTATAAATCCTGTGGGCAGAGAACTACCCGGTAAACAAAATGTGTCTAATAGGTTCCAGGTACTATTAAGAATACAGCCTGTGTAGCATTTATCATAGCACGGTGCTGCAGATAACATATATACCAAAATGTAAAATGTTTTTGCACGGATCTATTAGGAATTTTGGAAAGAGCATGACACAGTTAATGCAATTATATGATTCTGGATTACATGTACCCTCAACAAACTGATAATAGATGAGTGCAATCTCTAGTTCCAAGTGTAAATTGACAATGTCTATACTAACTAGTGGAGTCTGATGGTGATTTACTTTTGTTTGACACTGAGAGCTATTACAATGCACATGCATTCTTTGACCCAAGGTATTATATTGAATTTGACTTACTGATTGATACACACTGCAGGTTTTTCATATTTCAGCCTGCAAAATCTTCAATTCTTGCTTCTAAAACATCTTGCACCCTTCCATAATGTTTTAACCATGAAATTGTACCTTAGCAATACATGTACATGTATATGTTAACTTTCTACAATGTGCTACTGCTATTGAGGTTTGTTAGATTTATCAGCAAGAAATGTTTACCACCTAATTATTGTTCCATGTTAGGTTCTGCCTTCTAAAAGATTATGAAGATTACATCAAGTGCCAAGACAGCGTCAGTGAAGTATTCAAGGTATGTTGGTTTGAATTCACAATATTCATCCCATGTTTTTAAAATCTTTAGCTGAGGAACTAATACTTAAGGTGAATTATCAATCCCACCCAAGTAACTGCTTTCTGTATTTATTTCCTGGTATATCAAACTCATGAGAACATGGGAGAGAATATGATGTTTATTCAAAAATTGCCACTTTTATGCCTATTTATAAACAACTATACACTTATGTTTACTTATTTACTGCTTGATATAGAGCAATGGGGATGATACATGCTCAATCTAAATAAATATTCTTTTCCTCAGGATCCTCTGCAATGGGCCAAGATGTGTGTCCTCAACATTGCATCGTCGGGTAAATTTTCCAGCGACAGAACAATTTCTGAATATGCAAGGGACATCTGGGGAGTGGAACCCAATGATATTAAGCTGCCGCCCCCACACGAGGGCCTAGACTCAATGGATAGCAAACCACCACAGAAGAAATGAGATCTCAGCTGATAGCCACTAGAAACAATATAACTTTTAAACTTCTGTTGTTGCTTTGTTGTGGAATTTATTAACATAGGTCTTATATTAAAGTTTAGCAATATTACATGTACCTGGATGAGGAGAATTGCAGTAGAGATTGACATACTGGTGTTTTAGTTGAAGTGAAATTGTTGTCAGGCCATTGGACATACTCACCTCTGTGGTAGCATCACATTGTAAGCATCAGCTTGTAATTAATATTTGGCTGGTCTGTAGAGCATTTGACTTGTCCTGGTCTAAGCATTTTTAGTGCTTTTATTGATGTGTCGTTATGTGTGTAAATCAAACTATGGTATTAAACAGTTTCATTCAAAATCTATATAAAATTTAAGAAAATTTGTGTGATATTATTGAATTTCCATCTTTGCATGATCATTGGTTTTGAAGATTATAAATTTCAGTTTATCTTTAAATTGAAATCTATTAGGCTAGTGTATTTTTCACACTACCCCATAAAATGCACATCAATGGTATTTTATGCATTAAATCCATAGCATACAGTTTAGTGAAACAATTGCTCCTTTAATGATTTTTCTCCAAGAATTAAAACATTTTATTATAAAGATATGACTTTAAAGTCATTAAGCTTGTAAATAATTGAGCATGATATAAATCAAAAACATGTATTCCAAGGTTAAATACCTCAAAATAAACACTAAATATTACCGGTATATCTAAAAAAAACACAGACATGTAGCTTAATTTGTTTAAAACATATTATAAATATCTATTTTTGTGTTATTTGATAAATACTTTTGTTTATGACACTATATGTTATCCAAAGCTTTAATGTTTTCTTTATTGATTTGGCAAGCAGCAAATACAAAAAAATATTTAAGAAAATGGCCAGTTCCCTGAAACACAAGCTTCCTAGAGATTTATGGGAATAGGAAATATAGTTTTTGTTGTATTTAGTAACTATTGTCAAATATTTGATATCTGCTTATTTTTATGTTCATGAAAAAGTGTTTGTGGTGCTAAGCATTCCTTTTCTTCGCAAATCCATGCTTTACTTCTTCTTTTTTCCAGCAGTTCAGATAGAATTGTTTACAGTGTGTTTCTTTACACATTGGCATTGTTAAAGGGTAGATACAGTGATCAGGTCAATTTTTTTTTATAAAAGGTTTGAATCTAATACAGAGAACTGCAGTAAATGCCTATACTGTCCTCATTGTATTCATTCTCCTTGCATGACTGTAATGTTATGTTTCTGGTATTTTTCTTTTTCTTGAATCTGTATATATTATTGGTTTTCCTTAAAATGCTTTTTTTCTAGATGGAAGTTTATCAACCATGTATGACTTCTGGTGCATTTGTTTTATCTTCCTTAAATTCCAGTCTAATATTTATAGCCGATATTTACATAAACCTTTTGATACCTCTCAGAATTTAAGTCAGTGGATTGAGTTTTAAGTCAATATCCACCTGTAAGTCCAGTCTTAAGTCAGTTTTAAGTTATTATCTACCTGTAGATGCACTTTAAGCCAATATCTACCTGTAGATCAAGTCTTTAATCAACTTCACCTGTGTACAAGTTTTAGTCAATGTCTACCTATAGACAATGCCTCTTATTGTGTACAGGTGGACAAGGCGATTTATCTGCATGTACACAAATACTGTATGGCATTATAAAGTTTACTCTTTTAATAATCAATGTATGCATCATAAGTACTCTGTGTATTCATGATAAAACAAATCAACTTTATAAACAACTTTCTTTGCTTTTAACTTTTTATATATTTTGTTATTTTTTTGTGTCTCTTTTTTAAAAGGATTGTTGTACAATTAGTCATTTTGTCATTCACAATGAAATATTATACAATATTTGAAATAGCATAATATAAGCATTACTTCTTGTTTATAATTCATCCCTATGGAGTAGAGAGGTTGGTGGCATTTATCTTTGACAACTAGAATTATATGCGTCCATATTAAATTCTTAATGAAATAGTGCAAGATGAATAACATTTATCTGGAATGATGTCTCTTTGTTTATCCATGTGTTGGAATTCAAGAGTTATTTGCTCTTTGTGCCGTACATTGCCTCAAGGAAGAAATCGCAGAATGTACTAAATACTGATATAGTACACTGAAAATTGTCATTTTGGCAAACATATCCGGGTCCAATACGGTCCGAGTGGTTGATTAGCCATATCTTCTAAGCCAGCTTTCTTGAATATATTTATCGGAACAAATGTCTGGTCCATCGTCCAGAATAGGCGCACCCGTTAACTTACAGTCGATGCAGCAGGCCTCCATATTGTATAAGGTTGGACCGTATGCTACGTAACATCGCAAACAACCAATCAGGCACGTCCTTTGGGCTGACCTGGGGTCACAGGCAAGATTTAATGGTGAACACATGGCAACTGCAATCATCAGGCAGATGATGCTAATTAGCTGGGACCGGTATAAGTTGTTCATCTGCAAAGAAATATAAAGATGGGCGAATAAGGCGTGTAAAATGCCTACTAATTAAATACTACTAATGAAGGTTAATTATATAAGACACTGTAAAATTTAGATATTAACAACTCTGATTTTTTTTATTAAATTATTGAAAACAATATATTTAACATATTAACATCGATTTGTAACCTTTAGATATGTTAAATACTTTGAATAGATTGATTTAAACTGGCGTATGCGTGTCAAGATACTTAAGCACCTTTTGTTTTATAGGGTGGGTCTGGGCTTCATATTTTTATCATAATCTCAGTAAGGTTTAATGGAAATCAAACCGATTTCAATCAACAAAAACGTGGATAGATGACCCACTATACTTTAAAAATGTCATTTTGTATCCCAACAACTGAACGTATTAGATAAGGAATAAGGAATCATTCTTTGAGTATTATGAGGTGATAATTTTGGTCGGGGCGTGATCAAATCCAATAAAGTCCAAAGGGCTTTATGATAGATTTGATCACGCCCCGACCGAAATTATCACCTCATAATATTCAAAGAATGATTCCTTATTACTTATATTTATATAATTTTAAGCCATCGTGGGATTAAATATAAATAAGCAAACCCCGCTGGCGCCTCAATTTGGCGTCATTTGTATTGTGGGTTATATAGTATATAATTATTTAATGCTTGAGCAGTCAATAGACCAGATTGTTATATTCAGTAGTATATTCTCACTATATAACTCTATATAAACAAATAGTCAATAACTGTAATATTAGCTCGTCCGAAAAATATTGACCGGTTAATATTTTTTTGATATTGACCGTCTAGGAATAATATCCAGAGAACATTCCCTCTATTTCAAATAATCGCCTCTGATTTGTTGATTCGTAAACGATGACATAAATAGCTCTTCGCGACTCCAAAACAAGGTGACGTCATAATAGACAGTCAGTCAATGCAAGTAAACAACGGACGCGCAATGCGACGGTTTGCTATCATAATGGATATAAGGATTTGCGAATTACTGTGAAATGAAATCAGGTAGAACGTCTGTTTGTTAATTCTCACGGTCGGTGGAATATCACCAGTGACTGTTTGATGCTGAGGATATTTTGAAAATGAACTTTGCACAAAATTGAATTCGTGAATTCTTTGTTGAGCTGAGAAAATTACGGCGATCTGTTTTCAATTACTTTCTTAAATTTTGCTTTGTTTCTTCATATAACAAAACAAATGTTGACTGTGTTTTCGGGCAACATTGATTGTATTAGCCCTCTTGGGACGAAAATATTGCCCTCCGCTTCGCGTCGGGCAATATTACGTCCCTCGGGGGCTAATATAATCAATGTTGCCCTCAACCCCAGTCAATATTTATTTAATATTTTTCCCGAGGTGCAGGGCAATAGATCATACTGAGCTGTTCCCTGCACCAAGGGAAAAAAAATCTGGTCTATTGATTGTTCAAGCATTAAATAATTGTTTTATTACCTAATTCCTTTTTTAGTTTTCTGGGTTTACAATTTGCATATTGCATATGGTTTTCGTGCCATTATGCAATATACTAAGATTATTTTTTCATCTTTGACATGCACCAAACTTGTTGCATGCATTACAACATCTCAATTTAATATTGGTTTACACAAAGAAGGAGGAGTCTTCAACCCATTAGATTTTATATAGTCTTTTACCTTATATGAGGCTTTAAAACTGTTGATTATTTGATACTCTATTTTGATAACATTGAATTTGGTTTCACCGAGTACTAAAAACAGCGTCTATGTAAAGGAATATACATTCCATAAGAAAGGATGTAACATTATAACATACACGCGTTCTGATATACGTTGCCGGTCCAATAGATCACAGTCTACTGACCGGCGGTCCAATAGATCGCAGTCTATTGACCGGCGGTCTAATAGATCGCAGTCTATTGACCGGGAGTTCAAAATAGATGCAAATATTTAATTTGTAATAAAACAACAAAATCCCTTTGATTAGGTAATAATACAAAATCGATACGTAGTGTTATCACAGGCAAAGACACTGGAAAATGTAAATATAATATGATACAAGTCCGTAAATTTGTGGCCAAAGTCGCATACTTTAAACAACGTAGTTTTTATGACTAAAATGGCTCAGTGGTTAGAACACCAGATATGTATCTTTATAGGACTAGGGTTTTTAGGTTGTTGGTTCGATACCAACAAAACGTTATGACTTAATTGTTTTTCCTTATTGTTTGTTAAAAGTATTCCAAACTGAATTAAGTTTTAAATTGTCCTTGTGTAAATTTGTATTATAACATCAAATATATTTAATTGGAAAAAAAATGAATTTGAAAGTGTATTTTACGACTAAACCAATAAATGGGCATTTGCGCTAACTTATTCCCCCATCTTCTTTGTTCTAAATGTGTGTAACAAAGCAGGGGGTTGACTGTAAAGATGCGCTCTACCGACTGAGTGATAAGGTTAATATATTAGTTTGAACTAGTTGGAACGTGAAAATAGTGAGCCTATCGTATTTGGCAAGCTAAAATCATTTTGCACAAAAACTTAATACGGTTGCGAACATTGCTCCTTTAATTACCAATAAATAGAGTCACTGATTGGTATTCTGTTGTCTTGTTAATGGGTTGTTATACACGCTGGGTTGCGAGGGAAGACATAAGTGGGTGTATTAATTGTATTACGTGTATTATTTTTTTTTCACCATTGCATGTAATTACGATATCCCAGTTTCGTTTGTCTTGCATTTTGTCTTTAGAAGCTTTGTTGGAATTAACTTTTCTCCAATAAATATGAAATTTACAATATAGCAATACTGGATATTAAATAATAAATCACAAAAAAGCATCTTCCCCCTAAAGTTACAATATACATGTATATCAATAACTTCAGTAGTTTTTCTTTAATTTCTATTGCCATAATAAATCAATGACAGCAGAATCTGCCAACTATGGAAAAATGTGTTGTGACTCCATCTTAATTAATGTAACATTTTGATGGACAATGCAATGTTTTAGAACTTCTTACATATTTAAACATTAACAATAAAAACTTGTTTTGTTGTTTCATAAAAATACAGGACGCATTATTTAATACACAAATTATATACTTGATAATCATTTGTATATTTTTTTTTCAATGATTGCAACAGTTGAAGTATTGTAATGCCCTTATGTGACAATCAGATCTTGAAAAAGGGATTTGAAATTTGACAAAGAAAAAAAAAAGTTTTATATAATTTAGTTAAACGGCTTATGTCCTCGTTGATGCGACTAAGTTAGGAAAATGCTGTTCAAACTGGACAAATACGGAGACGTCGACAAGGTTCCACTTCATCATACAAATTGTCAATTGCTGAATGAGCAAAGGGGGTATGTAACATTAAAGGTATAAAATAAAATTAATTCTTTAGATTTGGTTTTACTTTAATTTAACAACAATATGACAGTTCATGACATCGCGTACCCGTTTCTGGTCTAGAACAACACGCAAAACTCCGCTCCCCATAAACCCCAGGGTTTGGAGTGAACCGAAAACTTGTACGTTTAAACCTGAAGCGTCCTGCTCGCAACAGTATATTAAATATAAAGTAACCCCCCCCCCCCCTTTTTCCTGAAAAACAGTATGAAGCTTATTTTCAAAACGCTCAGCGACTTAACTTTTTGTTCCGAACAGCCTCACTCAGGAGATTTGTCAGGACTAATAGCGAATAGTCATTGTCAAACTTAATATAAAATAATATATGATTCTGCTCTGGTTTAATAAAATAATTACTGCTGTATTGGAAATAGTCAGAATAAATGAAAAATAGTCAGCATGTAGTGACTAAAGCGTGCGATATTTTCAGAATTTTTTTTTCATCCAACCACCATAGTGTGTGTATATATACACATGACCTATTGCAAAGGTTCATGGCCAATTATCTATTAGTTTGGCTGGGGCAGTATATAGTTTTAGTATATTGCAGGCACGCAGAATCATTTTTCAAAAGGAAGGGGAGGTGGGAGGGGGGTGGCAAAACTTATCTCCCACTTATCTCCCAAAAAGGTGAGTGGCATCGCCTAACGGGAGATGGGGGGGGGGGTAAAATTTTCACGACGATTTCCCTCTATTTTATCCGGAAAAAGTGGTAAGGTTAAAATTCTTATATATTTTCTTTAACTTCAATTTAATTTCCACAGTTTCTATCACAGGTTAGTAACGATTTTCAATAAACATGTAAATAATGAATTTCGCAAGAATGCAGAACTTACACCGTCTCTTTGGCTGAGATACAACTGTTTTGTACTAGTAATATTACAATTTTTATTACAATATGAGAAATAAATAACAAGAGCGATGGATTTTTCTATTAAGGAAACCACGAGACCCACCTTAAACTTTATACATGTATCCATGATCTTATATATTATAAAGAATAAATGGAAATGTTGTAGCTTTAAATCTGTATTACTTCTTTTTTCAAGGGGGTTTAGATAATTCAATCGTCTAAGATGACTTACCACTTTTAAAGCTTTTGTCCGTTTTTATTTCTCAATTGAAAATAAACGTAGTAGAATAATTATATTGAAAAAAATCTCATTTGGAAAAAAAAAATCACACATCTTTTTATAAATCTATTAAAACAATCTAATAGGACGAAAACCATAACAAAAGATTCCCGTTTTTCTAAATTTTAACATACTATTTCCAATTGAAAAAAGTATTCAGTGCTATTATTCTTTCAGAACTAACTCGAATTTAGCATTGCTACAAAATGCTTTCTTACCTTGGAGGTCAAAGGTATCCTAGATGGCTTCAAGCTTAGGGTCTCTCGCTCCTTCACTCTTAAATAGCTACAAAGTCTGTGGACAGCCTCTCATTTCTCTTAGTGACGCGATTTCCTTCTATTGACTAGCAGTTTTTGTTCTGCTAAGTCCCGCAATTAGATCCATTTAAGTTCCGGAAAGACAGGCCCAAAGGCGTATTCTCAGGAAAATTGCCATGTACCTACACGTTTTCATGGTCAGTCATGAAAGATTCCGAAAACCATAAGTACCGCATTTTGATGTTGTCGTCTCGGTTAGCATGGCTGAATCATTCTGTATTAAATTGCGAATTAGTATATTCTCTTTTAAATTTAACATAGTTGAATTCGGCATTCATACATTCTCGTTTACACTCTCTTTTTTAAAGCTTTAACTTCAGAACTAATAGTTAAAGGTATCATTGAAATGTCCGTGATATCCCCATCCAAAAGCAGTTCACTCGTGGTATATTTTACTTTTATTTTAAATCAAAGCTATATCTTTGAAAACTATTGAATTTTTCATGCACCGTCGTATCATGTTGCTTAAAATCCCTAAAAGTACAAAATTTGTTAATTTATTTTGTTTTAACGAATGTTGGCCTCTTAATAAGCCAATTCAGTTATTTATAGGAAGTTTCTAACAAAACTACAAGATATATGATCCCTGCGAAATAATACCCCCAGTTTTCTTCCTCTGAGGCATTGAAATCCCTACAAAATTGGTAAACAGCGAAGTTAATTAGCTCCCTTGACATCACTACCAACAGTCACCAGGAGGCTTTTGTAGTTGGTTTGCCGACCTTTAAGAAAGCTACAAAGACAGGGTTTTCTCTTTAAAAAAAACGCAGGTTTTTTTCTTTCGCCTGATAAATTAATGGCTATTGGAATGGTGCACCCTTAAGCCATCAAGTAGTGAAACGATGGAAAGTTAGACAGATTGAAGAGGGGTTTTATCATCAATAGAATATATATTATCGTTTCTTTGATATTCCGTGACAGCTTGTCAAATCTCGATATTTGTTACTCGTGGTTCTGTCGGTATCGGTCAATGACCTCAATTCCAAACACATATACCTGCACCTGTCATGATATATTTGAATCGGTTTATTAGAAAAAAAAATGAAAAAAGCATAGGCCAATTTCTCTATTTTCATAACAAATTATACCAGCATACATGCAGAGAACATGCATTCTTTTTGGTATGATACCATAGCTACTGAGGATGTACGAGATTGCATGGCACAAATCATCCCTGCAATCTACCTAGTCACCGATTATCGTGTATTATATAAGTAATCGATTGTCGTGTGTCGGTCGGCAATTATCGTGGAGGTGATTGTCGATTATCGTGTATCACGTTATCGATTGTCGATCAAGCAAGAGTCATAGATGTACAATCTTCGTTGTTTTTTCCCCAGTATTATGACGACACTCTTATCTTAATAATTAATGGCCAGTGAAAGAAAACCGCAAGGCTTGGTGTAGTCTGTCCCAAGATATTTATGCAGCACATTTGGACGATTTTTAATAAAAATACACATACCTGTGAAAGAAGTGCAATTGAAATAGTTGAAAGGGATAATTTCCAAGATTTCATTGACATATTATCATCTTTCACTCGGAAAAATTCACAGGAACAAAAACAGATTCTTTACGGAGATTTATAATGCGGAATGTTTACATCTTTTCTCCATTCGGAGTACACTCGAACAATTTTTCAACGTTATCATCCGGGCTTGCTGCAATACAAAATTCCCATAGACATCACATTTTTTAGCATTGTATTGAAACCTGATAAGCTAACAGGGACGTTTCGACTGGGAAATCTTGGAAATTTTTCATACTCTTGAATGAACATCGTTTGAACCCTGAGGTATTTATAAATACCAAGCAATTAAGCAAAATGTGAATTCAGGATATCTTGGGACAGACTATAGTTTAAATCTAATTATGTTACATTAAAGTTTTAAAATTCGGATAATTTTAGACTATAACAATTTCGAAATATGTTTATTTAGAGAATAAAGGATTTGTTTTAATTTTACGGAATTATTTCTCTTTTCCATTAGCAACCAGTAGAAAGCCGAGTGGCATCATACCAAGCTATTCCCGAACTTAATCATATTCACAAACAGAGGAAATATTTGTATGAAAATTATACATGCAGCAATCATGTTTCAATCTAAACAAATCCATTTTAGTTTAATTAAACTATCCAAGCAGAGACATGAATAATAATGTTATTTTTGTCTCTGAGTCTGATCCAAGTAACTACATATATTTCAAGTAATATTATGTTGTTTTATTTTGTTTAAAGCCAAAAGAAATATAAATAAATCTAAAATATATTAAATGTTTTTGAAGTTGCGACAAATGCACAATTTCGAAAGCTTCGATGTTAAGAGCAAAATATACATGTACATGTATAACGTTGGGTTTTTGTATGACGCTCACAAACAAACGCGTTATTTTCGCGTAATAAAAACGAATCTTTTTTGTTATACTTTCATACTGAAATCTGATTGGTTAAGACGCAGTTCATAATCCTTTCTATTACCCTCAGCGTTAGCAACGCACTTAGCAACGGGTAACATTAAAAATTGTTACATGCGCGAAAATTATGCGCGTACGGTTCGCTGTAGAATTCACGTTATTCCTATATAAAAGAAGTGAAATTTTCTTAAAAATTAAGACATTCAGTATAACAAAATAAATAGTGCCTGTTTGGGAGGATAACAGTTGAAATTGACAACCCTCGAAAACCATTGTCAACCTCCGCTTCGCGTCGGTTGACAATGGTTTTCTCGGGATGTCAATTTCAACTGTTACCCTCCCAAACAGGCACTATTTATATAGTGTTATAGTGTTTAAATATAATATTGAGAAACATCTTATATAAATGTAGACATGTCAAACAAGAACAATGAAGGATTCTTTTCTATAACTTTTTATCAGTGTCGAACTACTTATATAATGACATGATGCTTTAATAAGCAAAATACGCATTAATTCAAACTCGAAATTAGTAACGCATATGAGCGTAAAAGTTTGAGGTTACTTATAAGATGAATAATATGCGCGTTTCTTTAGTAATTTTAGCCTTTATTCGCGAAAACTTTGTATTAATGCTACAAACAAGAGCTCATAGGGCCTCCGTTAATATCATGATTTAATAAATAACCTATAATAATTTCTGCTCTTGAAATACTAGTAGTCAAATACAATTTTACAATAAAAAAAACGAAAATAAAATTGCAGTTTATATTACATGTACTTTGAATGACAAATGCACGATTTTTTTTCTGTTATGGAGGCTGATAATGAGTCAATTGAATATAAGAAATAATATATGAGGGTTAAATTAGTACTTTTCGCCAGGAGTACTGAAAACTATATAAAGAGTAAATATAAAAAAAAGTAAGCGCTTGCAAATGCTCTGTCTCTCAATTAACACAATCGGTACTCGAGTTATAATCTAGACACAAAATGCTAGCTAGCATGTTAAGAGGTTTTAAAAACCTTCAAATGCTAGCATGAAGCTGAATTTGGATGAGTCCTCCAAAACCATATTATAACCAAAAACTAAGATATAATTGCGCATGCTCACTTGCCACTTCCTTGTTCCCACAAGTACTGACCATCAAGATGTTCCTTGGCTCTGCTCATTTAAATACCATAAGAATAAGTCATAATTGGGGTAAATGCGTTCGATTGATGACTCTTTTATGTTCCCAGAGATTTTATTTCTATTTCTGACAAATGGGAAAAGAAACCGGAAGTAGCCAATGAGGTGATTATCAATCAGTTTGGTTCCCGTGTCGCCAGCTACCCACATAAAACTCGTGACGTAACGCCCGAGTGCTGAGACCTCACCCTTTTATGGTTTTGTCGACTCTAAATAGGGACAGCCTGTGTCATCTTTATACTGTGAATACCATGAAAGTGTTTGGCAAATGGAACCGCTTTAGCACTGCTACGTAGAGTATTTATGACATTTTGTGTCATTTTGATTTTAAGTGCAGAAAAGTTCTCTCTATCAGTTATGTTATGTAATAAGGGTACTATTGACGATCGAAATGTTTTAAAATAAACCGCAAATGATTTTATGGCGTAAATGACTGCACTTTCTATAAATGTTGATATACATGTATCAAAGGTTGTAAAACCGTTACTTTCTACCTCATATTCAGATGTGTTGAAACCTCTTTACCTTTTTAGCGAAGAGACCTCACTATGTACAAACCATCTTCGCTAGCCAAGGGTGACGATCCACTCTGCTACTCTTTTCACCCTTGCTTGAGTGGATCGTCACCCTTGGCTAGCGAAGATGTGTACAAACGTAATATGAAGAATTTCTATATGGTAAATTTTTGTCCACATACATAGAAACGTCAAATACCGTGTATAATTTTTAGTGTGTGTGTGTGTATTGCTATTAATTCACATGTATGTAAGATTAACATGTAAACCCCCGAAGGTAATTTTTTTTTTAATCTAGCACCAAAAAATCTTCTTTAGAAAATAAATGTTTGAATGAGAAATAAGAGATATTTTTAGAATATACGATCTATCATAACTCCTCACAGGTATTTTGTACCACCTTAAAGGTTCATTTTTTATAATTTATCAAGCAGTCCAGAAATTTTATATCGTCAAAATCCACGACTTTTCTAGTAATTTCCGTGAGTGCATTGTAACGGAAACTCGATTTTTCTTGATCGTAAAGCATAAACATTGCTGCAATTATGATATACGATATAGATGATACCGATAATACAATATAAAACAGCGGATCAGCTAACAAGCAAAACAGAGTCGGGTTCATCTATAGTTTATTATGGGAATCCTAATATCCAGGTATCAACAGGGATGTAAGCCGCTGATATGCAGTCGGCTACATATACCAATTAATAGTGATACATGTATTTTCTTTTTTCAAATCGTTTCCAGTTTCATACTATTCATGATGTATCTCTCCTTCATTTACATGTAATTTTAAGTAATTCCAAATTCAAATACAAATTTTTGTCTGTTATTGTAATTTATGAATATTGAGTATTTTGTAAAAGAAATACATACGATTCAATTAGTATGGTTTAAAATACGGTCGGGTGATCAAATGCGATACGACTCGAAGGGCTTTAAGGTATTCCACTCCTCAATGTTCTTGTATCGAGAATTTCTTTAGAAGTATACCATTGAAATCAATAGACAAAACATATGTAAAAAATACAAAGATAATGGGGGCTTAGAGTTCATCCCTCTGAGTTATGTCTACTCTTATTTGACCTTTTTGCACCTAAAGTGCAATTTCAGCCTGATTAGGATTTGATGTCAGTATTTTTGATTAAGCAAAATTATTTCTTGAAATATTTTTTTTAATTATGCAAAATGGTCACACTGAATAGAAGAATTATAAAAAAAAATGTGTACGAAACTGCATAAATTTTTATGTGACCCTTTTGCACTTAAAAGAGACAATTTCTATAATAGTTACAATTTGATTTGAAAGAAAACCTTTTTGAATAGCAAGAATTTTAAAAGATTAATCCAGTTTGCCTAGATATGTATTCAGTATCATTTTGACATAATAAGAAAATGGGGGTCAGTGATGTCAAATTTTAGATATTTGGCTTCAAAGGTAAAATTATCGCAAAATTTGGCTTTACAAAATTCAGACATTTTCTATATATTTGCATGATTTTATGCTAAACGTCTATCACTCTCCCAAATTTAACTTTGTATATGTCACACAGAACCTATAGAATAAGTTGCAAGAAAGAGAATAATGAATAAAGTAAAATAAAAAGAAAAGTTTGAAAATTCATATTTGCGTATTCCTGTCATTTTCGTCTAAAAAAAAACCTTTCGCACGAAAAAATAGTTCCCCCTAAAACTTGTTTGTTTCTTGAATTAAAATAGATTTTCTTTATGAATGTTGTGAAATTATGAAATAATAATCTTTCTATGGTGATTTAATAAATAAAATCATACTCATTTAGAACATAATGATTATCTGCGCAATTAAATCAAAACGTGAGGAGTGAGATACATTAAGATAGACTAATATTGGTGAAATCCCATAATGTATTGTATAATATCTTCATTTCATATTATTTGGACTTGTAACATGTAATTTTTTCATGGGTTTTTTAAGCTTTATATCAACAAAACAGTGTGTGTGTGTGTGTGTGTGTGTGTGTGTGTGTGTGTATATATATATATATATATATATATATATATATATATATATATATATATATATATATATATATATATATATATATCTCTATATATATATCTATATATATATCTATATATATATATGATCTTTCGTATCCTTAGTGAGTTGAAGACGACTGGTCGCTATAAATGGTACATGCTACAACGTTAACAGTTATCTTTGTACATTTGCTCTTTGTATTTCGGCTATGCTATTCTATCTTTAGGATAATATTCATAAAATTACATATAACACAATTTAAGGAAAACAGCAGTTCTTGTATCTCTTTCTAGATATGAAACTCTTCTAAAATGAGGATGCTTGCACACTTTAATCATAAATTGTAGCATTAAAGTTCTTAAGAAGATATTTGTTAACATTTTCGCAAATACATGTATATTTCTATATTGTACTCTGAAACCCTCCTGGGACCTTAGGGTTGACCAGGGAGATATTGTTTGTATGATTTAGAATCTACACCATTTGATAATGCTTGTACAGAAACATCACAAATTTTATCATCGTAATTCTTGAGAATATTTTTAACATTAATTCTATATATATCTATGATGAAATTTGAACCCCTCCTGGGACCCACGTATTGATACGGGGGTCAGTTTTAATATAATACATGCGTCTTAACTATACATAGGAGATTTGATGTACATATTGGTATATTTTGTGCTGTGGTTCTAAAGAAGATTTTTAAAGACACACATCCTATATTTACTGTTTCCTGAAAAGGTTTAGCCTTTTTAACAGCTTAGAGGATGCTTTATATCAAGTTTGGCTAAGCTTGGCCAAGCGGTTCTAGAAAACCCTGAAAATTTACAATTTTAACATTTGTTTAATTTAAATCTAGATTTGTTTTCTTTCAGTTCATCCTTTTCAGGAATCAACTTCGTTTGATCAGTTTCGTTTACCAGTTCTGAGGATATTCAATTCATTTATAGTTCAAATCGTAGTTACTGTGTATGAGGGAGTGCACTTCAACGACGTTTACGTGGTGATTTCTCAGGATGATGGTGGAGTCTTCCCATAATGTGATAAAGAGTAGGAAATTTTTCATTGAGACATTTACTAACCAAGACCAATTTACATATCCCCCTATCGTTTAGGCTTTATAGGCTAACTGTAATTTGATGCAAAAAGCTGTCCACCATTCACAAACAATAATTAACTTAACATCTTCGAGACCAAGTGAAAGAAAATAGTTTTTAAAGAGCATAATATTGCTCTCTAATTGGTAAATAAACCAGTGTAAACGTCATCTTTTTTGTGTCGTCTGCTTTCGTCAAGATTGGGTCAACGGGAATGTCGTAGTTCGGAGATTAACTTTGGATTTATTTAACGACAGTGTGTACTATTGTCATGTTGCGCGCTTCATTGGCAAAATATTGTCTATTAAAACTATAAAACAGTTTCCTACCTCAGAAAATGGCAATAACCCGCCATTGTAAGCTGTAAAATTCGTCTCTCGGATACATAAAATATGATCAATGCTCGTTTCAGATTAGGATCATATTTGAAGTGCATATTCAGAATTTCCAGAATGACAGCATTATTAGGACCATTTATAAAACTAACTCACGTTCGCGTTAATTATAACCGGTATTTCCCTACTTTTAAAACTCGAGAAATATCTCTAGAATAAAATTCTCACAAAAATATCACGACCGTTTTTCATCTAGTCGATTTTTTTTCTTTCTTTGTCAACACTTTATTCCGATATTTTAATCTAACATTGTTCTAATCTACTTTGCGGCGCAAAGATTTCATTTAAACATTTTGTACTCTTCACCGAAAAGGGGGACGGTAACAAATTAGTTACTACGGTTTAATTTTAAAACATAAACGTTCTGAACAAAAATAACCCTATCTGATCTGTTTCTCCCGTTTTTGTGTCTGGACCATTAACTTTGTCGTAATGGGAACAAATGAAAGTTAGGTGTACTCTTCATCCATGTTCATGTCTCTGGTGATATAGTTATGATCTCATAAAAATTGCGTTTGATTCCAGTTACACGCCTGAAACCCACGGCCATCTTTTTTTCAAACCAAAACGGTCATATGCTAATTAGGTACCCGTTTGGTGTGCCAATGAAAATATTTGAAAACGTTCTTTACCACATTATTGTACATTTGACATTATAAGACACCTTTCCTACAGCCTGCATTTGAGATAATAAAGCTCCTTGTTTTTTAGTTTTCCGTGTCAGTTCATGGAACTTTGTGTATTCTGTAGTAGGCTAAAAAAAACATCATGTAGAATATAACATGGAACCAACTTAGGACAAAAATGTACGGTTTTCTTCAGAACACATTCTAACCACAGCAAAAAGCTCATACATTGGAAAATGAAATAACCCGATCAAACTGGAGGCATACAATTGGTAATGTCCCGTGTATACGTATATACGTAACAAAGTATCTGTTTGAAACAGTCGAATCAGGGCAGATAATTTATGGGTTTAACAAAAGTCCCATAGGCCACATCGCTCACAGGTACAACGCTGTCCATCTTAATTTGGTCCATGTGGCGAACTAGCTTAACTATACCAATGAAAATGGTATTTCATTGCTCAAACAAACGTGGAGCTTTTGTGTATTAGTTTGCTTCCATATCAATTTGCACATATTATTCTTATGTTCTTAGGAAGATAATCTCTATCATTACGACCCCTTCTTGACCCCTACAGATCATGGTAAGAAAGAACTTGAAAGATCTGTCTAAAGGTTTTTTCCTAAATCATATTCTCTATAATCATCAAAAGACTGTAAAATAGGGCCTTGCACATGAACTCTCTCTGGCACAAAAGATTAAGGTGGTATATAGGACACTTTCATATTTTGATGCACTTCTTATCAAAATAAACAATAATATCAAGTATAATTTTTAAAGTTTTCTTTCCAAATATAGTCACCGAACAGAGTAGCGCAGTGGGTTTGACTGTTAACTACAATGAACTGTAAGTCACGAGTTCGAATCTTTCTTTGGCTTTTATTTTGTTTTACCTTCTACAAATTGTTTAAATGCACTTGGTCAAATGTTGTAAAAATTTTAAATTCGAAATTGGTTAAGGTATTTTGATTATAATGTACATTTATCCACATTAATATCGACAGTTGTCCCATATCACCTTGACGTATGATTGAATTCACAAATACATAAAGTTCCCATTTTCCTCTGAAGATCTTTTTTCTCAATTTGTCAAGCTGTAAGTTTTGACACTCCTACCTATTTTGCAATTCCTCTCTGGCTATAAATGGTTGTGGTATGGATCAATTAAAACACCCATCAAATATAAGCATGCTTCCATTTAAATTTCACAAATTATAGCCTTTTTTTCTTCAAATAATATATCTTATCTAAAATTGGACACCCTCTCCAGCTGTGATCCCTTTCTGCCCCCCCCCCCTCCCACACGCTGTGATGTTACACTGTGTTTTTTTATTCTAGCATAATTGGATTCTCCTCTCTCTCTCTCATTGCAACAAGGTGAACTAAAATTATGTAGTTATTATGGGCATACCTGCTTTTGATAGTTTTGACCATATGCATATATTTGATTGGTTAAAGTAATGGATATAATGTATACAAATAGAGTTTACAACAAATTTTTCCAACTAAAATTTTTTCATATAACATCTAAAGAACAGTCCTTGGTAATTACAGTGATAATTTCAGTGAGGTCAATGACTAGTAAAGTCTGAATACAAAGTACTCTTGTCTTAATGAGAGCTTTAGGAGATTATACCAGTATTTGTAGATAAACAAGCCAAAAAGATAAACTTCAAAATCTCTGATTTATTTACAGGCATGATGCACATATGAATAATGATGTTTTATATGCATGATTTGACAAAATTATGATGATGATATTAAAATCAAACATTTTCAATACCATGTATCTTTGCTCATTTGGTCTTTTAGAACAATACTTATTTTACAGAAATAAACTCCAAGGTGCATCAGAAGATTTTCTATACATACTAAATATTCTGAACCTTCAACTCGTTTCTAAACATATTGTTAGAAAATTTTTGAACTTATTACACCTTATATAATTTTTTTTTTGGATTTTTTTTAAAGTTAGGTCTATGTTTATGGTGCAAGAAAGAAAAAAACAAAATCCAAAGAATAAAATATGGCTTCCAACGAAAAATGTTATTGCACCATTTTGACAGAATCCTCCAGGAGTTCTTTTTCAATAGAGCTCCTTCAATCTTCATCAGAGCTGCTGGCCGACCCGAAGATCTCCTCCTCGTCCTTCTTCCCTCGGTCACTGTCACTGCCGTGTTCGCTCTCACTTCTTGCTGGTGAAGGACTCCGGCTTCCACTGGCACTTCTGCTGCGACTACGAGATGATCGACTGCTGCTTCTGCTGCGACTCCTGCTTCTACTGCGCGATGGACTGCGACTACCGCTACGTGACCTTGACCGGCTGTGACGACTTCCAGCCGATTTGACACTTCCTGCTTCACTACCACTGCGGAATTCTTCATCTGAACATTACATGTAAAATTTACTTAAAATGTTTGCATTATGGTCAAACACTGACTAAATTAACTTACATTGTTGATTTCATCATTTTTTAAATAGATACAGGTATATGAAAATCTTATTTAAATAGATATATGAAAATTTAATTGATAAATTATTTTTAAAAAAAAATGACCTGATCCAGCCAGCTGCTCCTCTTGTGCTTCTTCTTCTTCCTCCTCCTCTTGTTGGGGCTCCAACATCATCAATCGGGCATTCTGCAGCAAAATATTTTAACTAGTATCAACATTTATTGAGTGCATATCAGACATTTCACATATGACAAAGGTACTTCTAGAGTGTTTTCACATGACTGAGAGTGAAATGTTTACCTGTGCTGCTACCTCTCTCTCGTTCACTTCTCGGTGTTTGACGATAAGTCGAGATTTGGCCATCTGTGCTCCTCCTGTCTTTCTCCTCTTGCTCAATCTCACCCTAAAACAACAACACTCATAAAAATTACTAAATTATACAGTAATAAAAAACAATTTTTATTATACAACAGAAAACCTGCCCCTTAGCTAACAGAAGAAAGCTATCATTTATTTCAACCGAAAAATCAAGAGTTGTTCACACAGAACTAGTTTCCTCCACAAGGCCTTTATCAATAAATGCTGTGATTGTTGATGATAAAGTGACCTTGAGTCAAAGTCAAGTCATATCCGCATGTCATAAGCAACTTTTGTTCAAAATATGAGCTTCTGATGTTTCTTTCAAGTACCAAACATGAAAGTTAGATAGACAGAGGGAGAGACAAACAGACAGATGAACATGAGGATTCCTTTATATTCCCTTAAACGTTGTTGGCGAATGTAAAATGCACAAAACATGCCCAGAAAAAAGCATCAACTGACCTGGTTTCCAGCTCGTTGTAAAACATTCCGTCCTCTCTGAACACAAAGAAATATGTCTCCTCGTAACCTCTGGAGAGTTTGTTCTTGACATTCCAGTTGTATTCTCTGGCTAGTGTGTAATCATACCTGGGAAAGATTACAAGTCCTCATGAGTGTAGTCTCTTTGGTTTCAAATAGATATTGATTTACAGGAAATAATGTATGTTTTGTTGCCAACATTTTCTTAATGAAAAAAAATATGATGTTTTCAGAAAACATTCATGTATGTTCCAAAAAATGTAAGTAAATATTGTATGCATTTGAACATAACAGTGAAAACTTTATGGTTATACCAATTTATACTTGGCATACCCATGCTAGTAAAATCAAAAGAGATTTCTCATACATAAATGTAATACATGTACATATTTTTATAATGTCATGTTATTGTTTTTCGATTTATGGCTTCACTCTCAGTGATGAGACCTGTCAGTATGTACATACTCATCCTCAGCATTATAATCCACCCCCTCCTCCGAATCTCGCTTTCTCTTTGTTAGCGTTTCCTCGGTTGGCAGGAAGTATGCAACAAACTGCTCATTGTTTTCATCAACAGCACCTCTGTAAATCAAACAAAACATGCTTATAAGAAGCTTCAATTCATTGTCATCATCATCAAAAAACTAAATTCACTTGTATCTAATTTACCCCTAATTTTGATGGAAATATAAAAACTGTAAATCAGAAATAATCTTTCATTTAAACTTGTTGATAAAAACAAAATACAAAATCAATCAAATTTTCAATGCAAACCACTTAATTTGGTTTGTTTGACAACCTTTTCTAATTAAGTGATGAATAATTAGCATTTTGTCTATCTTCGAAGTTGTAGTTATGAGCTGCATGCTTTGACCAACATAAATTCACTATTTGGAATTCAAGTTCGAAGCAGCCATCACATTATTTTCTTGACATCTTTTACAGAAGACCTAAAATTTTGCTATACTGATGACATCATATCACCAAAAGAAGAATGAAATAAACTGTTTAAATCTATCATTCTTTTTTCTGTAGTGTTCACTGTTCAACATGGAATAAACAATGTTCAATTTTAATCTCAGAGCCAAAAAAAAGATTACTATTGTACATTGT
Source organism: Magallana gigas (assembly GCF_963853765.1). Taxonomy (NCBI): domain Eukaryota; kingdom Metazoa; phylum Mollusca; class Bivalvia; order Ostreida; family Ostreidae; genus Magallana; species Magallana gigas. The sequence goes on along the minus strand of NC_088858.1, from coordinate 16,751,468 downwards.
CCATAAAACATTTCTAGAATTCCATTTCCTCATATTTACATCTATATAAAAATGCCCCTTGAGGCATCTTGAAAACAGTGAATCAGTTCAAAAAGCAGATCATCCCCTGTGGAATGCTCTAGCTGATCCGACAAAACACCTCATTTCACACACACCTGATCATGGCCTGAGACATCTCTTCCATCTGAGCCGGCTGGGGCCGACCCTTGGGAGCAGGGTCAGAGTCAAAAATGACTTGGGCAAATGGATGTTTCCATAGCTACAAAGCAAATTGCTTTACAAAAGACTGTATCAACTATGCAGATAAGATATGCAAAAAATCAATTTTGATCCTTAACAATTCATAATGCAGATAAATATCAGTCATTAACAATGCTAAATTTTGATCAATGACTAGCGATTTTTCATTCCAAAGGTCATATTGCAAGTATTTCTCAATGTAAAAAATTGCAATTTGCTTTGATTTTCAAGCTACTATCATTTGAAGTTTGAAATCTTACATCAAAGTCTGGAAACACTGGCAGTACTTCAACAGGTGTCACACCAGGCTTACTGTAATGTTTGGTGATCTAACAGAAAACAATTTATCCAAAATTATTTTTCAGTAGGGATTAGCAGTTACTACAGTAATACACAGAGTTTTTCTCTAAATCACAATTGTCAGAATTCAGAAAATAATCTTAGATATGTGATATATTAGTTGGTGATCTAACAGGAAACAATTTATCCAAAATTATTTTTCATTAGAGATTAGCAGTTACTATGTACACAAAGTTTTTCTCTAAATCACAATTGTCAGAATTCAGAAAATAATCTTAGATATGTGATATGTTAGTTGGTGATCTAACAGGAAACAATTTATCCAAAATCTTTTTTCAATAGGGATTAGCAATTAACATACACAGAGTTCTTCTATGAATCACAATTGTCAGCATTCAGAAAATGATTATAGTTTATATGTGATAATCTGGAATTATGTCAAGAACCATAACTTTAACAAATTCAGATACCTTTTCCTTGGCTTGTTCAAATGTCTTATCTATGGCCTGTATCTGGCTCGCTCTGTCTTTGTATATGTCTTCATCTTTCATGATCTGTTTTATCTTAAATCCAACTCTGTTAACAAAGTAATAAACTTCTTTTATGAAAAATTTTGTCTTAATATCCAGTGAACATCACCTATGTTATTGATTTTTGACATTGCACTTTTAATCCCTACCCTGCATGACACCATGCAAGATGAATTCCACTGTTTCCTTTTCAAGCCAATATTCAGGCATAGAAACACATAATGAAAATTCAATCTCATGGATCACAAATAATGAGAAGGCCTACACACTGTATCTTATAACAATTGTTCTACGTTATCACAAAAATATTTTATGTTTTTATGTTGATAACATGGTCTAGCCTTTGTAAGTAGATACACATATTAAAAGTGTGCATCATTCAAAAGCAGCAATACCAGTCTCCCTGGCACTGATAAAGAAATAACCTTCCCACACAAGCCTCTACCTGTAACAAATTACCAGTAAATGTTTTTACAGCACTTACTTTCTCTCAGAGTTATCTGATTTCTGTGTGAATCTGTTGTACTCTGTAGAAATGTATTCTGTTTTCCGCAACCATGATACAGTAGTATTGTGCTGTCTAGATCTGCAAAGAAATTTCAGATATGTTAATCTTTCATAGAGAAAACACCAGTGGAACAAAGCCTTAAAAAGTGAAAACTGCAAAAAATATATCATAAATGCTTCTCCGAGTCTCACCTTTTCGAATCTGTGGGTGTATTGAGGTCTTCTTCCAATAGTCTTTCATCTTCTGGATCTAGGTATGCTAAAATCAAATCAAAATAATAATTTAAAAAATCGAAGTACTGAAGAACTGACGGAGTTGATTTTGTCGATGTTTATTTATTTTAAAATCAATAATATGTTATTTTGCATGACAAGTACATGTAGTTTCTAATTTGTATTTGAATTACACACATTTTCATATGAATTTTTGGACAAGAATGTCTAGAAACCCCCATATGAATCATGTCAAATAATATTTAAAGATAAAATTAATTCAATCAAACTATGTTTCAGTAATAGAAATATTTCTCGAAAATTGTATGGATCCAAGCAATATTGAACTCTAGTCTCGTTCAACTAAATGCATCGCTGACACCGTAAATCTCCGACAAGCAAGAGAGACTCTCTGCTTGTCGAATATTTACGGAGACAGCCGAGTGTCGAGTTGAACGAGACAATATTGAACTCTGGCGTAGGAATACATACGACTACAAAAATATCTAAATTGTTCGTAGTGACGTACCATTTAAAATCTTACTATTTTCAAGGTATTAATAAATAAGTTTCCTTGAAAAACAATGTTTTAGCATACATTACATTGAATTTATCAATTATTTTCAAGAACTAAGTCTTGTCAGCAGCGATGATTTGTGCTGAGGTCCAAACACTGTTTCACTTTCGGTTTGTCTAAGTAACTGCATAGAAGAGTTGATTAAAATCAACTCCCAATCATTTTTTTTATTAAATAAGTACATACATACTTAAAAAAAGCTAGTATATGCATTTAAACTTGCAGACACCACAGAGGAATGATATGTACTCAAAATGTCTATTAAGATTTAAGGTGGTATGGGACATCTGTCCATATCAATGAGGATTAAAGTACATTATCATTGAAATACTTTCACCAGTTAAAAATTTTCATATTTTACAATATTTAACCAAAATATAGCTTTTAGAAATATTTTGGAGAGGTAAAAATTGTAATATCCCCAGCGGGATTCAAACTCATGACAAACAAATTCGCAGTAAACCCTCTAACCCACTGCGCTACACTATTGGGAAAGAAACTACTTATATTATTATACTTGGTTTTATTGTTTATTTCGATAAACAATACGCCACAACATGGAAGTGTCCCATAGCACCTTAACACTATAAGTTTACCTCCTGGCTCTATCCGGTATGTATCTGGATTTATGAGGTCAATTGTCACACCAAGATCATGTTCTGTTAGAAGGTCATATTTATAGCTCCGCTCTAATGATGTGGGTTTATACTCTACAAATCTGTAAAAAAAAAAAAATTATAAATCAGTATAGAAAATGGTCAGATGGAAAAACAAGAATTCAAATCTATTTAAATTTAATTGAAGCCTAAAAACATAGGTAATCAAAGATTACAGAGCTCAGCGAGATGAGGCATCATCTTTATAAAATCATTTTATCCATATTTACCGGTATATGAAAATCATAGTTATTAACCTTTATTAACATGTAGTTATTATATTTATGTGTGGTTTATCACAATATTGTATCATATCACACAATATTGACATATCATATTATACGATATTGTATAATACAATATTAAATGTATCAAATGGAATGATACAATATTGTACCACATACAATATTGTACCATATAATATGATATTTTATTATATATATTGTATCATATGATATTGTATAATATAATTCAATATTATATCATACAACATTGCATCATATCATATTATATCTTACCTCCTGCTAAATTGTAACAAAATCATTGGCTAACAGCAGTCACATTGAGACCATGTATATTCCATACATTGTCAGTACAAAATATTCCTCCCTTTGAGCATTATGATTTCATTTTTAGAGTATCATGATGTCAGTTTTTTTTGTTACCCATATTGAAACTATAAAACCTAACTTTAATTGTAATTATTCACTATAAGTATTTTCCATTTATACAAAGGCAGTCCTAAGATATTATTGTTACATGGTTTGTAGTTGACCTATAGTATAGTTTATTCATGGTCAGTAAATTCCATATGGAGCTAGAGCTCCACTTCCCCCCTAGATGGAATAAACCATATTAGGTCAACTACTGTACAAATCATGTAACTAATAAAAGAATGCTATATAATATAATTTTATAAAATAATAAACATGTGATTTAATACCAAAGGAATAGAAATCATGATGTAATATATATCAACAATCACATCTATCTAGCAAGTTTGAGTGAGGTAGGATAAGGTTTTATCTATTCAAAACACTTAACACTTGCTCCATCAATTAAATAATCAAATTTTGTATCTAAATGCATTGCAAATCAATGACAATGAAATACCCAAATGAGAACATTGAAAAACTGTGCAAGGTGTTCAAAGTATTTCTGAATGGCGAAGAGATGTAAACATTTCCCATTACATATAGGACTATGTTTTGTTCTAATTAATTTCTCACTATTAATAGTATGACCCTGATAAAAGATACCTGTTTGTTTCAAAAGGGTAAGTGATGAATTTGGGGTCAAAAGGTATATCTGGTAAAGTGTTGTTGTATTTCACTCTGCACACTAACTCAGATCTGAAAAATTAAAACATTGATTCAGAATAACGTTGAAAAGAAACCAATTATAAATATAAAATTCAGAAAAACAAGCTAAAATAAAGTTCAGTGTAAACCAAAACCCAGGTGTGCTGCATATGAATACAGAATACAGTAGAACCATAATCAAGAAAATTCGAAACATAACTTTAAATGCAAAAAATTAAATGAAAGAGCATTGATTTTAGTCTTCTAACATAATACTACCTTCTTTCTCCTGGTCTTTTTCGGTCTCTATCATCTCGTGGACCTGACTGTACTGTTGGTGGCATTTTATTTGGTTTTCGATTTTCCACTTCTTTTTTCAAGTCTAAATAGTATGATTACACTAATGACCCAAAAAGTGTTTTCAAATAAAAAAGAGAGTTTCAAGAAAATATGCGTATTCTATTTATTAATGTATTATTATTATTTTATATATCATTATATTTTACATATATTTCTAAAACTAAAAAACATTAATATCATTTAAGCTAAAGAAAATTTACAATTTTAAACAAAATCATTGTTTTAGATCGGGTTTGGTATCAAATATAATCAAAGATGGCGTCCTCAGTTGAGCATATGAGACAAGGGGGAGCTCAACCTAATGTACAGCAAAGCGCAGGCGCCCAACCTGTAAACCAAGCAGAGAATGACCCAATATATAGATTTAAGTTACTTTTACCAAGATTAAAAGAGTCGTTGGTTGTAAGTATAGCACTAAACGTTACCTTTACTAGACCTGACACAGAGAGCTAAATAATACTATTAAACAGGTTGGGACCACTCTCCCAAATGGGATATAATAGCCCGTTTGGGATATAATAGCCCAAATGGGATATACATTTTAAGTGCAAAAAAATATTTTTAAATTTTTGAAATAATTCCGCATTAATGTAAATAAAACACAACAACTTTTGGTTAAGAAGTTTTTCTATATGTCTATAGTTTGTAAGATTGATCCCCAAGAAGTTTTGGATAAACTGAGGGATCAATCTCAGTAATAGTACAGCTACAGAAAAAGTTGTTTACCAAAAGTTGTTGTATTTCATCTATTCTAATGCGGATTTATATCAAAAATTTCAAAATCAATTTTTTTTTTATTTTTTGCACTTAAAATTTATATCCCATTTGGGCTATTATATCCCAAACCGGCTATTATATCCCAATTGGGAGAGTGGTCCCAACCTGTTAAATTTCTATATGTTATTATGTCTCTAAATAGATGTAGATGATCAGAGTCGTTTAATCAAATTATTATTAGGACTTAAGTGTGATTAACTGATGATACCTTTAATCTATTTCGTTTTTATTCCCCAGAATTTAATGAAAATTGCAGGAACCTGTCTGCATCACAACTCACAACAGCTGGAGGATAGCACGTATGTATCTCATGCTTTAAAGGCCGAACATTTTACAAACGCCCCCTTTTTTACCTGTACAAACTTCAAAAAGATGCCGCTTGTCAATCAAGTTTGAAACAATAGCACCCAGTTTGATTGACGTTATCGTCCGAGCGTAATCTTGCCAGGTCCGCGGATTTCTGTTTACTAGCAATTAACAACATTACCTTTGATATTTTCCGTCATGTATTAAAAGGGGGATTAAAAATTGAATTTTTTACATTACCAGTATTAACATTGTTTATGAAAAATAATTATTCAGTAATTGAAAATACGTAATTTATATTTCAATCATGTTGTCTAATGAATGCATGTGATCTAATAAATTCTACGAAGATGCATGAGCAGCTCCAAGGCACATACACTCTTGTGAACTACTAAAGCTGTATTTACTGGTAATACACTCGACTGGAACTTGTTGCAGGAAAAGACCACTCCATGAAAAACGAACTCCATTAATTCTCACCGTGTAATGGCTACCTTTACATTCCACATTCCAAATGATCGTATGGTTTTCTTATACAATTATATTTATTAAAATTACCTTCCTAAAAAATGTCAAGGGCTAAACACAATGTACCAACTTATATTTTTAAAGCAGAATTAATTTACTGAATTTTTTTCAATTGTACTTTACACACGTGTGCTTAGAGAAAATTCGGACGACGCAAAACAGTTCTGTATAAAATCGCTTCATATGGTCATTAGAACAATAACATATTCAAACTAAGACCAATTCTGACTAATTATTTATTTCCTGTGTATTAATTTGCTTCCTGTGTATAGTGATTAGCAGCGTTCACGACCGCAGGTAGACTGCAAGCCCCGGAGGCTTTCACACCTCTAGAAATTAAGCCCCGCCCTCACCTGAAATTTACCACCCGGTAAAAATGTTCGGCCTTTAACAGATAATGTATGTAGGGAAATATTCTCCCCCGTTTCCTTTCGCCCTCATTGTCAGTGGGCGAATTTAAGAATGGGCAAACTTCAATATCTCAAATTATGTTTCTTTAAACAAAACTATGCCAGGGCATATTCAAGACGGGCCGAAACTGTTTACAAGTGTAGAAGGGTGAAAATTACAAGAGGAGAAATTAATACTGTATTAAGTATTTTATTGAAGTTTTTTACTTTTGGGTTAACTAAGGCAGAGGAAGCTAATTGCAAAAACATTTCAATAATTACAGTACTGTACCAATCAGACCCAACCTAACAGAAAGTAAACCCCAACTAAACCCTGGATTTACTTTCTGGGTTTACTCTGGGTTTACTTGAGTGGACCCAGAGTAAACTCCAAGTAAACCCAGAATGGACACAGAGAGTAAACCCGTATCAGAAGTATACCCTGTCTGAAAGCAGATGTTACATGTGTATTCAGAATATACAAGGGGCAGGAATCACAGACAGTAGGATGATAAGATAAAATACAAGTAGTAATCCCAAAGTAAACCCCAAGTGGACCCAAATTTTCAAAAAGTAAACCCAAAGTAAACTCAGAAAGTAAACCCCAGGGTTTAGTTGGGGTTTACTCTGGTGTTAGGTTGGGTCTGATCAGTACTGTAAGTTCAATTGTCTTCACAATTGTCTTTCATGTATTTTATATGTCTTTTTGATTTTCTTAAAACAGTTCCAGTGTTGATATTCAACTGCAAAAATTTGAGAAATCATTGGAAGAATTTTATTCCATGTGTGATCAAGTAGAAATTAGTTTGGTAAGTATGAATATATCTACAGAAAGGTGTAATATGGTACATTTAGTAAATATAAAAGTTCTTTGTACTTAATATGGTTGTGCACCAGAATAACTAGTCAGATCAATAATGCACTGATAAGTAAAAGCTTATTTGTTCTGTAAAATGTAGGTCAGAAAGCTTTTGCTAAAAAAAAAATTTGAATATATAGATGATTTTCATACCCCAGATGAGTTTGTTCAGCTCTGTAGAACGATATGTTAGCTTATTTGATATTTGTTGTTTCTTCATCATATCTGGTCACTTTGTTAAAATGTCAAAACCATTAGAATGTCACATCTCAAAGAAATTTGATAATTAACCTAGGGCTTGTTTAAAAAAGGTATTTGCTATTTTAAGTATACTCTGTCCCGAGTTTTTGCTTCCACCACTTTTTGCTCGATATTTCAATAATAGTAAATACCGGTACCGTACCTTTGTCCTCAAACTACGTTCATCCACTAATATGAAAAATGTCCAGATTATCTGTTTTGAAACGCCCCTCTACCGCTTCAGGTTTCAATACACATCCCAAAATTGAAAGCCTACAGAGATTTTGCATTGCATCAGCCATTAATAAGCCCGGATGGTAACGTTTAAAAATTGCGCGAGGTATCCCGAGTACTTCCGAATGGAGAAAAGATGTAAACATTTACGATTATAAATCTCTGTAAGAAAATTGTTTTTGTTCCTGTGAAAAGGGATAATTGTTCACTGAAGATATCTTGTATATATCCCTTTCATCGATTTCAATTGTATTTTTATTAAAAATCATCAAAAATTGATGGAAGCAATAACTTGCGACAGACTATAGTAAAGTTTTGCCATTACTAGTGGAAATAAAGGTATATAAGTTCTGAAAAAGTTTGATGCACATTGGTATCTTTTATTGTAAATTGTTAATATAATTTTTTGGGGTCATTATTTTTAATACAGAGGCTTGCCTTGGAGAACAGTCAGTTGAATGCTGATACTGTGAAGTATATCCCTGCATGTGTTAATGTTCCTAATGAAAAAGGGGAGTTACCATCGACCCAGAGGATCATGCAGTACCCACAGTACCAGGCCATCATCAGGCAGCAAATACACAGTGCTAAAGAAATGCATGACTTGCTATTGCAGTTTTCTCAGAAAATAACGGCAAAGACATGAATGAGAGAGAGAGAGAGAGAGAGAGAGAGATTATTAAAGACTAAAATGTTGATCATCTTTTGAGTTTTTTATATTAAAATAAATCATATTATCATATTATGTTGGACACATAATATACAAGGAGTATTTTTTTTACCCACACACATGCCAAAAAAGAAGTCAATTTTTTTTCTTTTTATTGTTGCAGAGCCTTTATAATTTTTAGAAAACAAGTTTTCATGTTTTGTTATGTAATGTCACAATTAGACTGAATTTGAATTCATTTTAGATTTATCAATGCAAATTTATCATGTGCATTTTGACATAACTTTCTAACCAATTGCAAATAACATATCTTTAAAGTAAATTTTTAGAGCCTGTATTTTTTAAAATTATTTATCCTTTTAATTGAGATAGCTCAAATGTCTTTTTTTTTTTAATAGAAATAAATACACTGATATCACATCTCAAAAATTGATGTTTGGAAATTAACTAAACTAAAGAAACAAAAACAAAAAAGAAATCTGCATTTATCAATATTTATCTTTCAAATTCCATCAGAAATGGATCATAAAATTGAGCTATAAAAAATAAAAAAAGAATTATAAATAGAATATTCTATTTAAAATAGAATATTATTTACATACTTTTGGCACCTGAGTCTGAATAACTTTTGGTCATCTGTAAATTATGAAGTTCATATGAGACATGTCTTCAAATTACAAGTCTTCAATTTTATTTTAAAGAGTATTTTGATTAGTTTTTATAAAACATTCCTTTACATTGATGGGCAAACTGTTCTTCAATAATAAAAAGAGGAACCTGTTAATATTAGGGTATATAACGATAATTTACTTTGTTTTCTCTACTGATTGTATTAAAGCTATAAAAACGCCTTTTCCTGCAATTAGTAAACCTAAAATTGTTATGATTAAGTCGTTCTTTGACTGTTATTTTTGCTGCAGTGTCGATAAGTTAGATCTATATGTTATATAGATCATACAGATATTCGAATTGTAAGTATATCAAAATAGAATACAGATAATGAGAAAAAATTATTCTGTTTTGTCCGCATTATTGAACAATATTATACGAATATTGTAAGCCTCGACTTATCATACACCTGTTATCCCCATACTTTATCACGTTTAACTTTTTTGTCGAAAAATTGTTGAAATGGATTTGTACGGCCAAGATTCGGAAACTGTAGATGGTGAACAAGATTTATTTAAACCAGAGTACAAAAAATACAAACGAAAGGACATTAAGCTCGATCTTGGTGATGTCATCGACTTTACAAAGCAAAACAATATGGACAGTGTAAGTTTCTTGCATTTGTGCATTGCGATGTCTCATTCAGTTTCAATCTTTAAATGATGTAATTATGTAATCTAAGGTGTTTGTTTTTAACTTCAGGTCCAAGAAATTGTACTGCAAGAGTCTCAGCATCCTGCAGTGAGAGGCCTAAAACCAGTAAAAGAATGGAAGAGTTACGCTATCAAAGGATTTCCAGGTAAATGCTTAATGGGGAAAAAAAATTACCCCTCAACTGAGCTGAAGATCCCATATAATGAGATGTTTTAATTTTTATGAAAATATGTCTGGGAGGTTTTCATTGTTCAGTGTCCAAGCTTGGGCTTGGTGAAATGAATAATGCAATAGCGTACTCAGGCTCTCTTTTAATCTCAGCAAGATTCATAGAGACAACAAAATTTGTATTGATGTCTTTTCTGGGGTATCAGGAGAAAACGTACCCAAGAGAAAACGTACCCAGGAGAAAACGTACCCAATTTATAGGGTACGTTTTCTCCAGGAGAAAACGTACCCGGGTACGTTTTCCCTATGCAAATCATAATTATACTACTTAATAGTTTTAAATACTTTAAAATACTATTTTCATAATAAATATCTAGAAATGTAAGAGTTTTATAGATATATGACTTTAATACTTTATAATTTTAAAGGGGTTGGACATATTAAATAATTTTCAAATGCTACTGTTATGCATATTTCAATGCATAGATGTATAGAAATATATTTATTTTATGAATAATATCTTTATAATAATTGTAGCAACTTTTATTTTAGTACGAAATAATTACCTGTCATAAAGTGTTATCAGTCTACTTCTTCTAATTATCCATTTATCGGTAGCCTTACCAATTTTAGTTTCTCTATGCGAGATCCCCTGATTTTAATTTGAGTGATAATCAATTAGATACCTGAGCAGTTAATTTATTATTATGTAATATTATGTACTGCCTCCCTGCGCAGGAGGTAGAAATATTCACTCTCCACACATTATACATGTCAGTGGCGTTGGAAACAAATTGACTGTTCAATGTTACATTTCGTAGTAGTTTCCATATATATGAATCAAACAAATATTTAAAAGACTTCAGTAGACTTGGTTTTATTAAGCAACTTTGTTCTATAGATAAATTTCAAAAAAAATGCTAAAAATAACGCGATATCGACTTCTTGACATACTCATCATTTAGTTCTCCAAATGAGATTGCAATAAAAACTTATCATTTAACGGTTTCGTTTATGGTGTATTATTGTCGACTAATTAAACTGCTCAGGCCATGTTCATGTATGTGTATGTTACAAGTTATTGTCTTAATAATTTAAGTATGTGATTATGCATTTAAAAACAACAACAACAAATGATACAAATGTTCATTGTATATTTTATTTTGTTTCATTTAAGAATATCTATGAAAACCATTATTTATTATTTTCATAGGGTACGTTTTCTCCTGGAGAAAACGTACCCTATAAATTGGGTACGTTTTCTCCTGGGTACATTTTCTCCTGGGTACGTTTTCTCCAGCATTCTTTTCTGGAAGAGACATCATTACAAAAGTTTCATTTTGATGATTTTACTGAGACTATTTCTCTTTCTTTGTGTCGATTGAAAAATGCAATTAAAAAAAAACACCCGTACTGAAATATGTAATATGTTTATATTAGAAAATAACAAAATGAATCATTTCTTTTCCAATAACTTTTTGTTGTTGTTACATTATTACATGTACTGACTTTGTGGCAGGAGCTGACCGAGAAAAGGGATTTATTACATTGAGAGAAGGACCTCTGTTTGTTTTTTGATCAGGTGTCCATTTTGCTATAACATGACAAATGGTTGTTCAGTAATGTGTGTTTTGTCTGTTATGAAAAGATAATTCACCATGTATATAAGCATTCCATTTAGCATTTGTATTTTGTGATGATTTAACATACTTGATATATTTTTCCCTTTTATTCAGGGTTCATCTTCATCAGGAATCCCTTTGTGGATGGCCACCAGAGGTACTGGATTGAAAGGTGTGTCCTGGACTACCCTAACAAACCCAGCAAGACAATTCTGGACAATTTGGTGGACATGAGTAATGTCAGTGATGTTTGGCTCACCAGTCAAAAAGAGTCAGGGTAGGTGAATATAAATAGTCGAAAGCCACAGTCATAAGTTACTCATAACTCATTCCTACTTGTGGCTGCCCAAACACATAAAGTGTAGTAAAGCTGAATATTCGTGTGTCATCTGTTACGTCACATTTTAGCATATTATAATTCTACATGCAGTGCAGTGTTACTGCATCAGCAGTAAACACCATTTTTTAAAGTAATCTATGATTGGATGATAAAAAGTCTCATCAAAAGTTAACCCCGACTGTGCTACTTGCATTAGTCAGTATTTTAATGAACCATGAGATATTCTTGTCTCATGCAATCATGGCCTAATGGGAGGGGATCGTTCATATTGGCGATGGTTTAGCAATTGTTTGTGCAAACAAATTTTCATAACGTGCATTACTCAATTTGTATGCACACCCTACTGCAGTTATAAGACTGTTTCACTCAAAAAGTAATGATTCTATGCTTGAATATTATTATTCATAGATTAGAAACTCTAACCTTATAAAATCTTTTTTTTTTTTTGCAGGTCAAATATTACAAATAAGGACAGTCTAATTATGAAACTAAGGTGGGCAACAATGGGCTATAACTATGAATGGAATTCAAGGGTAAGCTGTTGAGAAGAATGTTATCAAAGTTATTACAAGGTTTTTAAACTCTAGCAGTCATACAAGACTAAGTAATGAAACAGAAGTGAACATTTCAGATCAATGATTTAAATTGGTTAGACTTAATCATAATTTGGTTTTATCAGTATTTGTATGAACATAGTGGATTTCTTAAGAAATAGTGGAGAAAATTCTTTGTACATGTATACCAGTATAAATGGTTATTGTTTCTTTGAAGAACATAATCATTTATTATACACTGGAACACACTCATACCTACAGGTACTTGTGTGTGTATAAATGCAAGTGAAATGTACTGATATCATGTTTAATAACATAAAAAGAAGCAATCAAGTTTAATCTCTAGAGAAATATGCTATTTACAGGCCTACTATGATGAAATGAAGTCACAGTTTCCCTCTGATTTATACGAGCTCTGTCGATACATTGCTTTCACTATAGGCTATCACAACTTCTCAGCAGAGACGGCCATTGTGAACTATTATCACATGTCTGGAGACATGGGACCCCACAAAGACATCTCAGAAATTGACCATGATGCTCCACTTCTTTCATTCAGGTATTTAACATGCTATTTACCAGTATTCTATTTATACATTTATGAATGATTCTATCTTTATGGTAAAATAAATAAAAAGAAAACTGAACTTCATTTAATTTACAACGATTAATAAAATAAAATATAAAGTAGTTTTAAGTAATATCAGTTTAATTAAATTAATAACAAAACGTGGTATTTTAGGTTCAATAGAAAAAAATAAAGGTGAAAGATTATACATGTATTTTGTAATTAGAATTGATGAATGGCCCATGTAGGTAAGACTTTAACATTTATGTATAGTGAAGTCCAACTTTACTTTCTGTAGTTTTGGTCAGGATGCTTTGTTCCAGCTCGGTGGATTGACAAAGGCCACAAAACCAGTTTGTCTGAGTCTCCACAGCGGCGACGTGTGCATTATGTACGGGGACTGTCGTCTGGTGTACCACGCCGTGCCCCGAATTCTGCCAGCTGACCAAGATAATCTTAAACACTGCTACAACTTTAATGAAGATTCACCTTATCATGGAAACAAAACATCGGAGGAAAATGACCCCAAATCTCCAGATGTGTCAGAGGGATTAGCAGCTAGACGACAGGAAGTCGAGTGGGGCTTGTTTAGTCAGTATGTCCAGTGTACCAGGATTAACATGAATGTGAGACAGGTCCTACCCCCTGGGGGCACAAACATTGCAGATTACCCCCAGCCTGTCTGTCCATCAGTGAACTGTAAAACAGGAAAGACATCATCTGTACATAATGAGACTGAGCAAACAAAGAGCTGAGGATTGTATTGGGAATATCTTAATGTACTATTATTCTGATGCTGTGATAATTGACATGGAGAACAGTTTTTGCATGAGTATTTTGTGAAAAAATATACTGTCATTCAGCAATAAATCTTAAAAATTTCAATAAGGCGTTTGTTTCCAGGAAATCTAGAGGGATTCCAAAGCACCTATGGACTCCTATTTGTAACTCTAGATCTCTGTTTGAAATACCAATTTATTAACTAAGTATATATACTAAGGAAGTAGGTCTCTGATTTAACCTTAGAATATAAAGACATGTAGATTTATGTTTGGGAGAGCAGCTATACGTATGGGACGCCCGTGACACATAATTAATCTTTCCCCAGCTATGCGGCCATTCAGCCCTCTGGATACCAGATTAAACGAAATCCTTCTATAAAAGCTCCAAACGCCCAAGTCACTATTAATCCCTTAGTTAATCCGTGGATTCCACTTCCCGAAAACATGTAGATCAGTCCAAAAAAATTATTCGTTGTACTAATCCTAAACTTTAAATTTAGACGCGAATCATGGTATTTTTGTTTGTTTGATGGTACGTGTATATTACTAAAAAAATTAAAGCGCACCTAATTTTGAGGTTGATTGTAAGTTACTTTCTTATGATTGCGCTCTCAGTTTTGATAGTTAAATGAGAGGGGTGAGAAATGTCGAAGTGTGCACATTTGCACATTTACACGCAGATTATATACGTAATTTTTAGCAATCTTCCTGAAGTAACATAGTTACTTGGACGTGGTCTCTTTGCCGTGATATTTCGTGATGATTCTGGAGGTACAATTATAATATTTTTGTGTACGGTTTACATTGTTGTACGTATATTACACTAACGTAGCAAATTAACAAAGCGACGAACACAGCACAAACGTAGTGCAACTACATTAACATGTAGTACTACTAGATTTGTGTTATGTTATATATGTCAGGTTATCAGCAGCTCGGGTAGCAAATAAGCCTGTTGCTCTTTGTAGTATGGACAGAACCGTTTATGAATATTGGTTGATGGATATATGTGAGTCAAGCTAATCCCGGATGAAATTCATAGTATTGTTATTTGCACTGTGGTGGTCTGGACTTCGGTCGCTTGCCGTGCATGGTTGATATCGGGATATCCGTGTGTCTCGTCTGCTTCAATTTTGCAGCGTTGAAAATGTACGTTGTGAGAGAATACCGTTTATTTCGTAAATAATCCCTCCCCTCCCCCTTATTAAAAATAAAAATATTGCAGTAATGCATTAGATCTAATTGTCTGAATTGAAAATGTTTCTTCTAGAGTATCATAATGTGCATGAGATCATTATAATTAGATCAGAAAATGTGTTCATTCAGTTTGCACGTATAATGTAAAATACATTGTCAACTATTCGTGATTCGCATTTGTAAAATATAGAATATACTGACAGGACAAGTTGCAAAGGGAACTTGGAACTCCCTAAGTATACAATAGAATATAATTCATAAGAAAAAAAATAAGCTGATCAACATACTAGTAACTATTTAAAAAATGTAAGATCTATATAACTGAGTAACTGCTGTCATGTTGAAAAAAGTGGGGTAACAAGAATTATCCTATCAGTATTTAAAGATATGTAAATCGAATCAAACGGAACAATTTGACAAGTACATATGTATATAATTTGGCTTTAAAAGTTGATTAATTAATAACGATTGCTCATAAAGATTTTTTAACTGAAAGTCCGAAAACTGTTTTTTTTTTCAGAAGTATAGAATAACACATTGACATGTAAAATACATAACCAAATTAAAGAATTAAGAAAAATATTTGTGTTTTTCAGTTGTTATAAAATGAACAAAAACTTTTGGCTGAAGATTAAAACAAATCTGGGCAAAATTATGTACTTGTAATCTATATATAAAGTATCACTATTATTTTACAAACTGTAAATGTGCCTGCACAAAACAACTGATATTGTAAGATGATCAGTTTTATTACTGAATGATGTGCGACATTGAATTTATTTTTGCAGATGGGCCTAAGGCCTATAGCTATTTTAACTTTTTCTAGTTTTTCTGTTATTTTTTTTTAACTGGCAGTCCTATCTTGTATACGTATGGTGTCGTCTCTCAGCACAGGAATGTTAACGAGCGCGCTTTGCACATGCCAAAAGCAGAGCTGAACATGCGGTGATAATAATGATGAACACAGCGGGAGTAGCTTTCCCGCCTCAGACAAGAAAATATATCAAATTGCATGTCACGTCATAATTTTATGTCCCATCAGTAAGTCCTAATATTTGTACACCAACCTTTGGTTAAAATAAATTGTATTTTTAATAACCCAAGAATAAAACACCATATTTTTTTTTTAATTTTATCAAGAAGGCTAGTGTAAACCCTTCGAGAACCCCGTTCAGAGTTCAGACGATTCCAATGGCGGGTGATATTAAGAGTTTATATAAATTTTCGTATGATAAATAACATTAAAATATTAATCACAAATTTAAGTTTGGTCATATCAAAACAATTTATAATAACAGTGGGTATTTTTTCATCAATCATCAAAAGCAAAGACAGTGTATTGGGACGGGTTTTTGTGCTGTCACCACCTATTAACATAGAATAGTCCATCCGGTTGCATCAGGTTTGAACACAATTGACAAGTAGACTAGTTGCGTGGCTACTATTGATCAAGGTACAGGACAAGAACTACACCTTGAAAATGGCAGACGTCGAGGAAAAAACACCATTACACGAAGAATCAGTGGTTGAACCAGATTCTAAAGCCCAATTTGTGAACGGGGGTAAAGAACCACATGTCGCTATAGAATGCGGCTCGGGTGACGACGTGAGTTTCACAGGGCTGGGCAAGGAAGAGCTGATGCAATATGCCGACGACCCTTTCTGGAAAAAAGTGAGGCTGATACTCCTGATCGTGTTTTGGGTAGGATGGCTCGGTATGCTGGTGGCTGCTATTGTCATCATTGTCCTGGCACCAAAATGTCCTTACCGACCTGACCAAAAATGGTTTGACAAGGACACTGTGTACGAAATCCTCCCCGAATCTTTCCAAGACTCCAACCCCAAAGCTGAAAAGGCGGACACCAAGACAGGAGATGGAGTGGGAGACATTACTGGTATTTATGATTGATTTTATATTTAAATCAAAATTATGTAATTGATATATATATATCGATCTCTCAGAGAGTCTTTTTTACAATTTTTTTTTAACTTTGAATAATTGCGACTCAGATTAGAGTCGGATTATGTGCATGGTTGTACATGAAACCCGTCCTCTATGTAGAGCAACCTCTTGTTAGATTAATTAGGTTGACACAAGTCTCCATTTGATCTGCTTCTAGTGCATAGAATTCAAATGCGCAGAGTCATGTGTTAAGTTGTTGTCTTGATCATTAACACTAATTAATGTATTTTTTACAGGAATTCAAGCTCGTTTAGATTACCTGAAAGATGTTGTGGGAAGCAAGGCTCTTTACATCAACTCACTGTATGAAAGTGATGATGATGATCGCATGGCCATTGTCGATCATCAAAAAATTGACCCTGTATTTGGAACTATGGCAGATTTTAATGCACTTCGCAAAGCCACTAAGAAAATGGAAAGTATGTCAAACATGCATTTGTTTCAACATGAATAAAAAAAATAATGATATTTATCAGTTAACTGTCTTCATTACTTAGGCAACTATTCAGTCCAATCTGCAATCACTGTTAGGTTTATTTATTCAAATGTGTATAATTATGTATATATACTGAATGTTGATATAACAGGAAAGTAATTATTATTAAGAAAAATATGATGACTTTTTATATTTTAAATCAAGTGCGGCTGATCATGGACTTCATCCCTAATCACTGTGGAAAGATGAACGAGTGGTTCAAGAAGAGTCAGATGAAAGAAGGAGTATACACCAACTACTACATCTGGGCCAGCTGTGATCCAAACACCAACACCTATCCCAACAACTGGGTAAAGCTCATTTATAAGAAAGATGGAAATAATACATTTTTTGATAATGACTTTGTTGCACAAAATTAATTTGTCTGAAACAATGAAATTCAGCATCTTTTTATTGTATTAATGATAGATGAGTGTCAAAGGAGGACGAGCGTGGACGTATGACGACACCAGAAAGGAGTGCTACTTCCATCAGTTAGAAAGCGATAAGCCAGACCTGAACCTCAGGAGCGCTGACGTCAGACAGGAACTTGAGGTGTGTTTGATAAACTATGCTATGTAGAAAATTTTAAAATGAGATTTGAGTTTCAAGTATTATAATGTGTTGGTTCTTTTTTTTATAGAGCATCTTGCGTTTCTGGTTGGATCGAGGAGTGGATGGTTTCCATGTCCAGAATGCTCAGTATCTATACGAGGACGAAAATCTGGGGGATGAAACTCTGATTACTGGAAAAACAGGCGATGTAAGATTTCTTCCATAAAAATTTATGACAAAGAAAATTTAAATGGCAAGGCTTTAAATATGATGTATTGGTTCTTAGGCTTGCTGTGTTTGGATTGAATACTTCAATGATGGTTAATTTCATTGCCAATTTGAAAAGGGGAATAACTCAATGACCCAATTTTAAATAAAATTGAGTCAATCTTTAAGTCCAAAATGATAAAAATGTTCTATGATTAAACTTTTCTTTATACTTAGAATTACGCTGATTTTGAGCACAACCAGACCATGAACCATCCAGAAAATTTGAAGATTCTGCAAGGCTGGCAGAATGTGTTGGAGTCGTACAATACCAAGCCAGGCAGAGAAAAGGCTCTTATTGTGACGGCTAAAGATGATCTGAACACAACCATGGAGTACTTTGATGCCGGAGTCACCATTGTACGAGTCACACCATTGTCTGATAGTGGCGCTTCATTTGCTGAACGCATAGAGACCAAACTCAAAGATGCCAATTCCAAGAGAATCGGATGGATGGTGAGCTTGTGCTATTTTGTTACTTTAAAGATCAAAATATAAAAAAGTATCATTCAATATTTTTTTCAAGTGATAGTCACATTTACTATATTACCAGTTGATATCTACATATTGGCCCCTTTGCTGTTAATCAAAGATTCGATATGTCTTTGAAATATCATAACCTTTTGATTTCAATTTCAGTATGGAGACAAATATTCCAACCGTTTGGCCGACAGGTTAGTTAACCCTGAACAAATTAAAGCTTTGTTGACTTTACAAGCCACTCTGCCCGGAGTCCCATTTAACTACTACGGGAATGAGATCGGAATGACTGACCACCCCACATTGTCTCCACCTAACAAGTACAGGACACCAATGCAATGGAACTCTAAAGGAACAGGATTCTCCCAGAATACTCCATGGGTGGATCGAAATGCTAACTACATTACAGTCAATGTTGAGGTAAAAGGCCGTTTCATTATTAGTTTGTTAAAAGGTTTAATATATTATTTTGTAATTTTAATGTGATTTTGGTATTTACTAAGGTTTTGTGTTGTTTATTATTTACAGACTGAAAAGGCCATTGGAGATGAATACACCACACTTAAGGTGTACAAAAGGCTTCAGGAACTGAGAGAGAACGAGTCCTTCCAGTGGGGAACAATGAGTGTGTATAGAGATGGAGACCTCCTGATGTACACCAGAAAGGCCGATGGATTCCCGGGATACCTGGTGGCCATTAACCTCGGAACCAGTAAGGTGACCGAATCTTTCCATGCAGCCACTGGAATTCCCAAGGAAGTCAAGGTGGTCTTCCATACTCACAAGGACGACAACAGCGCCATCAGTTTGTCAGATACTTCCTACATACTGGATCCAAGTCATGCAGTTGTTTTGGAATATCAATAATGTTTTGTAATTTTGGAAAAAATGTTTTAAAAGATCAAGAAAACAAACTAACTTTGAATCCCATATTGTCTTTAAAAGCAATTAAGAACACAAGCTTAATTTAGAAATAAAAGAATTTGGATTGCTTAATAAAATTGAAGTCAAAATTGATTTGTGTTTCTTATTTTACCAAGGTTTACAGGGTACTGAACACTTTGGTCTTCCTGTAAATTTTTACAATTTTCTACTTTGTAAATCTTTCAACTTCAGAACCACTCGATGAAGAGGCATTCTCATTTTCTTTAGTAAACTCTTTTTTCAACATTAATTTTTTTAAAGAATAAAGGCATAAACAAATCTGCTTAATTGAATAAATAGCAAGTTCGCAACCTAATTTCTGTACAGGATGACAATAACAAAATATTGCTTCTGTGGTTTCTAAATAGCTTTTATCATCAAAACTAAACAGAAGTTTGTTTACCATAATTGTTTGTCAATTAAATGGTAAATTGTATTTTTTTTTTTCATTAAAAAAAAAATAGTACCGTACATGAAAATGAAGTATCGATGACAATGCGACGGTGTCGGAGTAAGTGGTGAACCTTCCTATCACAGGCACCTACATTATGAATGTATAGAGTATAATTATATTTCATTATTATGAGAAAATATATAACGAAATGTGCTTTTTTAAAATCTACAGGTTTTTAATAAGATTAAAAACTCAAAATGTTAATAGAGATCAATTAAAAAAAAATTTTAATATAGGGGTATATGCAGAAAGTAAGCTGGTGCGTCTGGCAAGTTTTCGAGAAACTATTAAGTCGAAAAATTTAAATAAAATCAGATTAAAATATGACAACTGTTCATTTATTATTTTGTCATAAAAATGCCCCGACTTCTCAAAATTAAGCACAGGCACCTGACGTTATTTATTTTTCTCATAATAGAAATATATACCCTCTACATATTAAGTCAATTTCACAAGGTCGAGGGGATATATGTTTAATTATTAGAAAAATGTACAACGTCAGGTACGTGAAGTTAATCTTTTCGATTTGCCTGAAGAGTAACGTTTACGGCCAGTATTTGTTGAGCATATTATTTTATCAGCGACTCCGACAGGCTTATATTAATTAAGGGACATTAATTACATGTATATGTATACCACGATAAAGGGGGGGGGGGGGGGGGGTATGTCAGTTTTTAAAAAATAGAGACATTAATTTGAGTTTTGTTCTAGTACACTATTAAACAAATAACCTATTAAAAATGCTGACCGCAAAGATATTAATCTGTTATTGATGACCTTTAAAGTCAATTCTAGGTCGTCTTCTTAGTTTTATTTACATAGTTTAATAAATGGATATCAAGTTTTCAGTCTTAAATAATTATAATCTGACAAATCAACCTTAAACAAAGCCACGCCCGTACTGTATATGTATCGGGTAGTATGTAAGAATTAAACAATTAAAACTGAAACTTTAGTGTTATGTACTATTAAACGGTGTTGAGCAAGTTCTGGTTCAGATGGACTGAAGTTGTAGTCAATTTTCAACAGGGTCAATTTTCAACGTGTCGAGGTCATCAGAGTTTAGAAAAATCTTTTTCAAGCTGTTGAAAAATGACCCCGGGTATTAATTTCACTACTTTTGGTCTCAACTTTCAACGTTGAAAAATGACCCCAGGCAAAATTCAACGTTGAAAAATGGCCCCCTAGTCAATCTTCAACTTGGGTCAATATCCTCGTTCTACTGGAATGTTCTCAAAACCAAAGTCTGAGAAGCAATTCATGCTAGATCGTTGAAGTAATAACAAAGCTCCGAGAAGTAGACGCTAACTTGGACACACACATTACCATTGACAACGTAAATGCTGCAAGATGCATTCGTTATTTTCCAAAAGAGAAATATTTGAGTTATTATTTCCCCCGCAAACAAAGTTTAGGGCAATACTGTATACAGGGTTATTTTCGCCCTTTTTAACTTGCGAACGGTTTCGCCCCGTCTTGAATTTGCCCATACAAAGTTTTGAATAAAGAATATCGTTTGAAACATAGGAATTCGCCCAGTCTTAAAAGCGCCCGCTGTCAACGAGGGCGAAAATAAAACGAGGCGGATATTTCCCTGTACATGTATATAGGAATCACCTTGTCCGTCCGTCTGTCTGTACAATCGTGTCTGGTCCATATCTTTCGCATTGAGAAGCATATTAAGTTCTTTTTATTATTACGGAAACGCACATCTAGTATTCGGTCTATATTTATTTTTTGAGTTTTCACACATCTTTGGGCGATTTATTATTACATTTAGTTATATTCAGTAGTATATTCTCACTATATAACTCTTTATTACATACTTATCTTTAATTGTTTTTGTTGAATTGTTTTTCCTTATTGAATGGCTGCTGTAGCTGCAGCATGGTTATAATGCCTAACAATGGAGTAAACTTTTCATATTGTTGGTTTCATCATTAATTCTGGGTGATGCACTTGCAAACCTAGTAGTTTGTAGTAGAGGAAAATCGACAATATAAGTATAATTCATAAATATGTTGTCACTCGTTATAATGAGATATACACGTGTAAATGTAACAACAATACCCCTATACAATACGTCAGTATCTTTTTATAACGGAAGGATTTTTATTTTCTTAGATATACCCCGTCTTAATTTTTGTTACTTTCTGTAAACCACAGTAAAAATTACAATATTGTAAACTCTATTACACAAATAATAAAAAATCATACTGAAAAAACTTTAATCTACAGGGGTCACTTTTCTTCATGTAGAGTGTGCTCATTTTTATGAAATGACACTTATTCTTCAGGCAAAAAGGTCATTTTTCTACGTAGAATAATGACCGGGGGTCATTTTTCTGTGTAGAATAATGACCGGGGGGGGGGGGGGGTGTCATTATTCTACGTCGAAAAATGGCCCCCGGTCATTAGTCTACGGAGGTCATTATTCTAGGTTAAACCGGCAATAAAGTGAACAAACGTATAATGCAGCAACTCCAAAAAGATTACTTAGTTATTGCATGTTAGTCCTGTGATTTTAAAAGGACTTTGGCACGATTTGAGCTTATTTTATCCCAATATTAGTATATTGAATGATAAACTTGAGCATTCCAATTTTCCAGTTGACTTTATAGTTTATGATATTTCTTGCAATATAGGTTATATAAATTACATTTCATGCATTTCCCCCTTTGCAATGCCAAGGTTGAAGGAGAGTTATTGTAGTTGTTAATTTACCAACAACATTCGGTAGGTTTTAAAAAATCGCCATAAAATAAACTATCTGGGCCAATTTCTACCATTTCTAAAAATTATCTTGACATTTACATTTTCCGTTCTGTTTTCCGTTCCGCTTTCCGTTCCGTTTTCCGTTCCGCGTTTTAGCAACACCCGTGTTGGCGTAGTAGATACCCAATACAACTGCATTGGTTAGCTAAGATACACTATGGATGAGTGCATAATACAGAATATCGTCCATAGTGTATCTCAGCATAACCAATGGAACTGTATTGGGTAAATCACCTGTACCATAATTAGCTTTCTGCTATTTTCTTATTGTATTCTGGTGAATGAACTCGCAGGTGTTTATAATTGTACTTTTAATTTGATGGTTAACATCGAATGGTACTTTTTAGACGGGGTCACCTCACGCGTAGAACACATGATTTAAGTCTACGCGTAAGAAAATAGTTTTCATGCATTTCAGTAAATATGTATTATAAAACACGCATTAAATCTTTTTAAGTCCTTTGTGTATAAACAAAATTCTATTTAGAAAATAAACAAATAGTTTTATTGATCAAAATATTCTTGCTCGGGTTCAAATGTGGAATGAGTTACGTAACTGAATGCACTTGCAGCGCCGTTGATGATTCATGCAGTTGGTGTACAAGCTCATTAATCAATATAATAGGGTTGATGGTGGAATCGAAATTAAAGTTCCCAAACGCAATGTGCCATTTTTGAAAAGTTGTGAATTTTATTTTGACAATCTTTCACCTTAATACTACCAAACTTCATGCGCAAGCCGAAGTTAAAATCGGGACGGGTTATACACAGATGTTTTACAAATTAAATAGGTGTTTCATTGGCTTCCAGTCTACTTGCGGTATGACTGCTATTCGTCTCTAAAGGAATTTTGTACAAAGAAAATAAAAACAAGTCTGAATTTGCCTTCTCGTTCGTTGGCTCTTTAGTTGATTAAACTGAAATTAAATTTTAAACAATGCATTGTAAGCAAAATCTATAATAGATTATACATTTTGGAAGACTTATACATCATTTAATATATACAATCTTATCGATTGAAGAACCAAGTTAAATGTTATAATGTTCATGTTTTCCGGCTTAGTTGGAATCAGGCTTGGAGTGAATTACATTGTAAAATAATGCATTACATTACCATTACTTCATGAATTAGGGCATTAAATTACCATTACCATTACTTAATTTTCTTGAAGTAATGCATTACATTACCATTACATGAGTAAAGAAATGCATTACCATTACTTTGTGAAAAGTCAATAAGTTTTAAAAAAGTAATTTAAAAACTAAATAAAGAGTTTTTGTAAATATTTATAAATAAAACATGCTTAAAATATTTACAGGTTCATGTTCATGTTTACTATCAGGTTCAAATTTAATGACTTATACAAGATTGCTGTTGCACTTGTAGTTCTCAAAGTAAGGTTGGTCCCGTAACATTTACACGCTAATGGCGGAGTTGACAATCTCTGTTATTTAATTATGTCTCTGATTTTCGGAGTATGATTTTTAATGAAAGGAACTGTTGTTTCGTAATTCGTGTAGGTGATGCACGAGTTTACACAAAAAAGTAGCAAGTGGCGAACGGATTTATTTTTACCTATTAATTTTGCATTAATCGCAAATGAAGAAAATCGTGTCAGATTAGTCGGTCTTAAAAATCTTGGAATCTTATTGTAAAAAAAACATTTCTAACGTCAGGTGCCTGTGTTTGATATCGGTATACAAATGTTCACTTTGTTTGTTAATTCAGCAGTTTTAGAGTTTTCGGGGTTTTCATAAAACTTTTATTACAGATACCGTCCGACTTGTGGATTATCCCTTGGATCACAAAATTGAATAAATCTAATGATTAAAATTATCTACTTTGATATAGTTGATTTTCCCGGTTAGTAGTTATTTTTAAAATTTTACCTTGGGGTCTTATTTTACATAATATACCGTTGTGTCAATTTTCTACAATTATGAATGCCGGGTGAAGTAAAATTTAGATAAAGTATCAGACAATTGCAAAAAAGCCGAATTGTAACAAATAGTTCAAACTCATAAATTTTGGAAGCATATTCGAGGAAATCGAGGACAATTACAAATTCAAACTTTCAAGTCCCCGTCTTTCAGTGCTGTCAGTACTTTGATTATAATTGTACTTTCAATTTGATGAAAGGATTTCTTGCATAAAGTTGTATTGAACTGAATTTTTTTTTTAAATAAATAGATTTCATCATGCAGTCATTTCTACATTATGGCGTGGTGTATGTAGCTATGGTGTATCTATATGGCTTCAGTTTGAATAGAACAGGGCTGCGTTCAAGATCGTAGCGGCTAGGTAGGGCTACGTTGTTGAACGGTATGCTAGTGTGGTAGTGTTGATTTTGCGTGTGTTTGTTTATTAAATAAAAAGATCAATATGTGTGTTTAAATAAAATAAAATATGTGTTCATGTTCATGTTGTTTTCATCAAATCATCATTTCATTCTATATTCATCTTCTTCTTTTGCATGTTACTATTAATAACTAAACGACCTGATCGACGAGACAGTTGTATGTAAAAATATCAACGCATTTGATTGGCCTAGCCACTTTGGCGGGTCGTGCATTTTATAAAAACCAGTTAACAGGTTCTGAGAGTGACCAGACCAGTTACGACTCAGGGCGTAGACAGAGCATATTCTAGCCACTTACGTACATATAAATAGTTACATACAGAACGCACAGTAAGTAGTTTTTATATCCTACTAATATTTCCTCTTTTGAATGAGTGAATGAATGAATATTTTTACAGTCTGCCAGACGTATATATTAATTTAGTATTCTGATAATTTTACTTTATAAATAATGAAAACATAAGGTTGAAGTTTACTTGTAACGCTGTATTCTATCCTCTAATATTTCATGTACTTTTTAATTGAAATACGGCACTGTTCCAGGTATATGTGACAGCTACATTGCCCAGATATAGTTAGATTAGATTCAGCTCGATTCCATAAATCGGTACGATATCCTTAGATATGCACATTATTACATTTATATTATATGTAATTCTAGAGTACTATTTTATAGCCAATTATAGCAAGTAACTGAGTATAAAGTTGCTGATATCCATTTTAAATTATCAAGTTCAATAACATAAACGTAATTATTTTATTACCAATGTTAGAGGCTGTGGGACTGTGTGTTTTACTTATATAACAAATACATGTTAGCGTGCAAATGAAATTATTGTTTGTCATATTGTATATTAATATTTATGTTGATTATTGTAGGGCTGATCCCATATATAATATAGTCCTGGGGTCAGGCAATAAAGTGAGATAACCCACAACCGGACTTGTTTTCCTTTATAAAACACCGGCTACAAATGGCGCCCAACGTGATTGACCACGGACTATGAGGACCATCCACTCGACCCACTACTAGCTTGTGAAGGCCGTGAATGGTGGACTTTCCTTGCCATAGGAGGACAAGACGGATTCGTTCTTCGGATCAGCAGCGGGACCCGAACGTGTGACGATCCGGACTTTCTCTCATCACGGACACATTTCAACTTATATTGCACGCATTCTTGTGATTCATTGTTTTATTGAATATGTGAAATTCCACAGTCCCACCGAGTAAGGTCTGTAATTTTTTTTACAGTGTTTACTATTGTATTCATCGTTACGCTAGAGTAATCATTTTATTTGAGTCACAGAGAATCAGCTGATTGATATATATTGTAGTCTCACCTAGGCTGATATCGTAGCATATTTTTATTTCGAATAATTGTTACTTGTCAAGTAGTGAAAGAGGGTGATAGCGAAAATACTATACTTTCTATTAATATCCTTCATCCCATAGCACTTAAACCACATTACATCAAGTCCACTGCCCTTTGTATAGCGACAGAGCGAATAGATAGGAAGCGTCTGATTTAAAGTTTATCTGTTGTCAATACATAGAGTATACCTGTGACGAAACTTACAATTTCCTTCTAATTGCATGTTTTAAATCATTCCATTGTTTCATTCACTTTGCATACTTGTAGTCCATATCAGTATTGCTTAAGGTGTAATATCCCTCTGCTATTAATTTTGTCATATATTTTTCCAAAATGTTCATATTGATTTTCATCAAAGTCAATATCAATCGATTCATATGAAACAAAAATGAAGTGATGAAGCGCTGCTAAATTTTTCAAAAATTGATAATGTGTCTAATCATGATATGAAGAAAACTAGTTTCCGACCTTCGGTTCCGACTGAGTGCACTTCGCGTGATCGGCGTTTTGACAGTGAAGACAGCTGCGCTATTTTAATTTCTAAAAGGTACTTGGGTTGTTCATATTGAGTTATTTTTTTCCAAGATTTTTGTAGATTAGATAGTTTTGTGTCATATTTGATTTAGATTTTTTTTTTGGTGATTTTTTTTTTAATACTGACCGGTCAAATATTTTTTCTGCTTGTGTGTATTGAATCTGAATTTTGAAAACAATTTTTTGTAACACAGAATTTTGTTCTTTAGTGATTAAGGCCAAATTATTTTAAGGTATTGTTTGGATAGAGATAGTTGATTTTTTGCTTAACTTGTGTTTATTATCTTTTCTTTGATTTTTTTTCTGAAAATATTTTACCTGTGTACCCTTGAGTCATTGCAAAATTTTGGATTACCTCCCTTTGATCAGTTAACTTCAATTTTGTTAGGCACATTTTAAATTTACTCAGTAAATTATTTTGAATTTTTTTTTCCTGAAAAAAAACTTATCCATTATTTTCTCAGTTATTGATATTTTTGGAAATTTATTCCTTTATTTAGAAAAAAGTTGATTTTTTTTCCTTCATAGATTGAAATTAATTTTTAATCAACTCAGAGCCCAAACCAATTGTTTGATAGCAGGATTAATTTTGTTTAATTTTTTTGAACTGGATTCAGGTGTGTTTTTGATGTTTGAAACCTGATTATTTCTATTGTCACATTGTTGATTTTGTTTGTTGGGTTAGATTGAGAAATATTGTACTTAATTAAGAATGCCACTGACAGATGCGTTCAAGGATGAGGAACTTAAGACCATGGCGGAAGGGTTTACAGAGATGGGAGTCAAACCTAACCTGCAATCTAAAGAAAAATTTCAAAAGTGGTTACTTGATTTCTCCACAGGAGCAAAGCCAAAATCTGATGGGGCAACTGCCAGCGCATCCACACAGGACAAATCTCCAAATACATACCAAACTCCAAGACTTCCTAACTTTTCTGGAGATAAAAAAGGAGATGCCACCTTTGATCTGTGGAAGTATGAAGTTGAATGTTTATGCAAGGACAAGTACTCAGATGCCACAATAACACAAGCAATTCGTAGATCTGTTCGAGGAGAGGCCGCCAGAGTCATTATGAGACTAGGAGCAGATGCAAAAGTTGATGACATTTTGTACAATCTGGAAAGCATCTTTGGAACAATTGACACAAAGTCAAGCATCCTTTCAGAATTTTTTAGTGCAAAACAAAAAGATGATGAAGATGTAGCAAGCTGGGGATGCAGACTAGAAGATCTGATTAATAAGGCCATACATTTAAAACAAGTCAAACCATCAGAGGCAAATGAAATGCTCCGGAATATGTTCTATGAGGGAATGGAGTCAACATTGCAGGATACTACAGGTTACATCTTTGAGAAAATAAGAGACTTTGATGAACTCAGAAAAACTGTAAGAAGGAAAGAGGAAGAAATGAACAAGAGGAAAACATTCACATCTGGTCAAGTAAAACAAGTTACAACAACAGAGTCTCAATCTAACATAGATCAACTAAAAGACATGGTTCAGAAACTATCACTGGATGTGACAGACATGAAAAAAAATATAAATGAAGGGAAACAAAGTACACAGGACAGTTGTACTCAAATACAACAGATAAATGATGGATACAGAGGATATTACAGAGGAGGGTGGAATAGACCCTACAACAGGGGATACCAGAAGTGGAGGCCTAGAGGAGGATATATCCAGGATAGGGATCCTCAGCAAAGCATGATGGGAAATCAGCAAAGCATGGGAAATACAGAAGATAACCAAGAACCTACCTGTCATAGATGCAATCAGAAGGGACATATAGCTATTGGTTGTAGAGTCAGACTGGACCACTCAAAAAGAGATTTAAACTTCAGACGACCTTTGTCAAGGCGCGGACGATAGGTCGCATACAGCAGATGCGTCAAGTCAGCAGAGAAAATTTAGTTGGAGAAGCATGTGAAGTAGATTTGATTATTGAAAACAAAATGACAAGAGCATTGTTAGACACCGGTTCGACAGTATCAACACTAGCGCTATCATTTTACAAAGAAAATTTTCCACAGACGGAAATAAGAAGTTTTGATGGAATCTTCGAATTACAGGGTGTGGATGGAAAGTCTCTGCCGTATGAAGGATACCTAGAAGCAGAGATCATAGTTCCCAGATTGCAGAATGACAGAGTTTATCCTTGTTTGTTCCTGATAGTACAAGACACTAATTATCACCAATCAGTACCAATACTATTGGGAACAAATATTCTAAAAACTTTGCTAGAAGATACAAAAGAAATTCACGAAGAAAGGTATTTACAGAAAGCCAATCTTCACACACCCTGGTTTTTAGCCTTTCAATGTCTGTCCAAGAGAGAGAAAGAGCTGAGAAGGAATGGCTACAAGCTTGGAATTGTAAAATCTGCAGAGGAAGCAAAGATCACTATTCCACCAAACAGCCAGAAAACTGTCATGGGATATGTTGATAAACAAATGCGGTATCAGGAATCCTGTGCAATGCTACAAGCATCAGATGAATGATCAGAATCTCGTATACCCAAAGACTTGGACATAGTTCCTACTATCATCAACTACAAATATGGGAGAAAGGATGCTGTACCTGTTCACATTTGTAATATAACAACTTCAACAGTAACCATTTCACCCAGAGAAATACTGTGCGAATTACAAGCAGTGAACATAGAGGATTTATCTATTGGAAATAGTGAAATCAATCCTAGAGTAGACAGCTTTAATATTGACATAGAAAATGTAACAGCTAATCAGTATAAAGAATCAAAAGAGTTTCTCACTAGGAATCTGGATTTATTTTCATGGAACAGTACAGATATTGGACAAGTCACTTCAGTAGAACACAGCATTGAACTGGAAAATGACACACCATTTAAGCAGAGGTCGAGACGCATTCCTCCTTCTATGTACCAAGAAGTGAGGGACCATCTTCAACAACTTCTAAATGCTGGAATCATCAGAAAGAGTAAATCTCCATTCACCAGCAATGTCGTGCTATGCAGGAAGAAAAATAATGAACTGCGGATGTGTGTTGACTATAGGCAATTAAACAGCAGAACAAAGAAGGACGCCTATGCACTCCCTATAGTTGAAGAAATTTTGCACAACCTGAGTGGAAATTCTTTCTTCACTGTCTTAGATGCAAAGTCAGGCTACCACCAGGTCAACATCAAAGAGGAGCACAAAGAGCGCACTGCATTTACAGTCGGCCCTCTGGGGTTTTACGAATATAACAGGATGCCCTTTGACTTGTCAAATAGTCCTGCGACGTATCAGAGGCTAATGGAAGAGATCCTTGGCGATTTACACCTTAACACCTGCATGATTTTTCTGGACGACATAATCATTTTTGCGAAATCGTATGAGGAACACATGAAGAGATTAGAAGAAGTGTTCAACAGATTAAGAACAGCAGGTCTTAAACTATCACCTAAGAAGTGCAGTTTTTTGATGCAGCGTGTCAAATATGTAGGACACATTGTTTCTAAGAAAGGAATAGAGACAGATCCAGAGAAGACAGAAAGAGTGAGAAATTGGCCAACACCAAAGACACCTGAGGATGTGAGGAGGTTTTTAGGCTTCATTGGCTATTATCGTCGATTCATTAAAAATTTTAGCAAGATAGCCAAACCATTAACAGCGCTCATGCCAATACCAAATGACAAAAAGAAGGGGAAGCAATCAGCGCAACAGAAATGGAAATGAGGTAACACAGAAGAGGAAGCTTTTAAGAGACTGAAAGACTGCTTAGCATCACCGCCAATCCTGGGTTTTCCAGACTACTCTCAACCGTTCGAGGTATACACTGACGCAAGTTTACAAGGACTCGGTGCTGTTTTATACCAAAACCAAAACGGAACAAAACGAGTGATAAGCTATGCCAGTCGGAGTCTCTCCAGAGCGGAAAGGAATTACCCTGCCCACAAAATGGAATTTCTTGCGCTCAAATGGGCCATAACGGAAAAATTTAAAGATTATTTGTATGGAAATTCCTTTACTGTATATACGGATAATAATCCGCTGACGTACGTGTTAACTTCCGCCAAGCTGGATGCCACAGGACATCGGTGGCTTGCAGAACTATCCAACTTTAATTTTAACATAGTATACAGACCAGGCAAGAAAAATCAGGATGCAGATGGACTTAGCAGAATGACCCATGATACAGAGGTTATAAGTAATGATTCTGTCAAAGCCATATGCCACTCTATGTATTTTGAAGGATTGATTTGTAGCATATCCTTAAATACAAAGACCCTTGAAAGTGATACAAGCAGCTCAGCAGTAGCAACTGTAATAGACTGGAAAGAAAAACAGGATACTGACCCTATACTTATGGAATGGAAGCATCATGTTCAGTTGGGGAAGAAACCTAAGATGCACCAGTTGTCATTTGGCCAGGATTCATACGCCTTAATCAAGAACTTCAAAAGACTGTACATCGAAGATGGTGTGTTGTACAGGAAAACAACAGTCCACGGAAATGAGAAAAGACAACTTGTTCTTCCAAAGTGTTATGTCAATACTGTATTAGAACAATTGCATAATAGGTTTGGACATGGAGGGAGAGAGAGAACAATGTCCTTGATTAGAGATCGTTTCTACTGGAACAGGATGTTTAGCGATACGGAAGACTGGATACGAAATTGTCAGAGATGCGTCTGTAGGAAAACATCAACTAATCAGCGAGCCCCACTTATTGGAATCAAAACATACTACCCGTTAGAACTTGTCTGTATGGACTTTTTGACGCTTGAGAAATCTAAAGGAAGTTTCCAACACATATTAGTAGTCACAGACCACTTTACTAGGTTAGCACATGCAATACCTACACGCAACATGACTGCAAAGACAACAGCAGAAGCTTTGTATAACAATTTTATAACATATTACGGAATACCATCTAGAATACATAGCGACCAAGGGGCCAACTTTGAGAGCAAGATCATAAAAGAGTTATGTAACATCACGGGGATGGTGAAATCAAGGACAACACCCTACTATGCCATGGGGAACGGCATGACTGAGAGATTTAACCGTACTCTCTTGGATATGTTGGGAACCCTTGAACCACATCAGAAAATCAATTGGAAGTCCCATGTTGCATCGCTGGTTCACGCTTACAACTGTACTCGTCATGAGAGAACAAACGAATCGCCGTATTGTCTAATGTTCGGCCGTGAACCCAGACTCCCGATTGATTTGGCATTTGGAATCAATGTGCAAGAACAAAAGACACTGACAAAATACATGGAGGATCTTAGGGGGAGGATGAAGAAGGCATATGAGCTTGCATCAAAAGCAGCAGCACAAGCACGTGATAAGCAAAAGGATTATTATGATTTGAAAGCAAGGGAATGCAACATCAGAGAAGGAGATCGGGTGCTTGTAAAAATTGTAAGTTTCGAGGGTAAACATAAAATAGCAGATAGGTGGGAAGAAGATGTTTACATTGTCCAGAAGCAGCCCAACCCGACAATTCCTGTTTACACGGTATTCAAGGAAAATGGGGAAGGAATGAAAAGGACACTCCACCGAAATCTACTTCTTCCCATTGGTCATTTGGATGGATTTCGGCAAAGACAGTCGAAATATACTACCAAAGAAATACCACCTGCTATAACACCGAAAAATGTCCAGCATCAAATCGTAGATGATGAATCAGAACTTAGTGACGAATCCAGTGAAAGTGAATCAGAAATAGATGTACCGGTACAATACGCAGTAACAGAGGAGTACACACCACATGATGTACATGTACAAGATGTTACTGGAGAAGATCAGCAAAGGGAGAACGTTAGGGACGTACGCCCAACAAGCTGATGACACAGAAAACCGGGGGAGTATGTGGTAGTGTTGATTTTGCGTGTGTTTCATTTCATTCTATATTCATCTTCTTCTTTTGCATGTTACTATTAATAACTAAACGACCTGATCGACGAGACAGTTGTATGTAAAAATATCAACGCATTTGATTGGCCTAGCCACTTTGGCGGGTCGTGCATTTTATAAAATCCAGTTAACAGGTTCTGAGAGTGACCAGACCAGTTACGACTCAGGGCGTAGACAGCATATTCTAGCCACTTACGTACATATAAATAGTTACATACAGAACGCACAGTAAGTAGTTTTTATATCCTACTAATATTTCCTCTTTTGAATGAGTGAATGAATGAATATTTTTACAGTCTGCCAGACGTATATATTAATTTAGTATTCTGATAATTTTACTTTATAAATAATGAAAACATAAGGTTGAAGTTTACTTGTAACGCTGTATTCTATCCTCTAATATTTCATGTACTTTTTAATTGAAATACGGCACTGTTCCAGGTATATGTGACAGCTACATTGCCCAGATATAGTTAGATTAGATTCAGCTCGATTCCATAAATCGGTACGATATCCTTAGATATGCACATTATTACATTTATATTATATGTAATTCTAGAGTACTATTTTATAGCCAATTATAGCAAGTAACTGAGTATAAAGTTGCTGATATCCATTTTAAATTATCAAGTTCAATAACATAAACGTAATTATTTTATTACCAATTTTAGAGGCTGTGGGACTGTGTGTTTTACTTATATAACAAATACATGTTAGCGTGCAAATGAAATTATTGTTTGTCATATTGTATATTAATATTTATGTTGATTATTGTAGGGCTGATCCCATATATAATATAGTCCTGGGGTCAGGCAATAAAGTGAGATAACCCACAACCGGACTTGTTTTCCTTTATAAAACACCGGCTATTCACTAGCCTAGCGGCTAGGTAGATATTCGTAGCCTAAATATTTTATGCTAAGTATCGAATTCAAGATGGCCATCTTAGTTACCACTTTGTAACAAACACGAAATCTATTTATATAGTGATATTTTATTCATCCTTTAAGTTATAATGAATCTAAACATATATATTTCCGCTTGAAATTAACAAATTATGTAAATGTAATAAGTCTTCAGTTGAATATTTCCAACTTCAAATCTGAGACCTCGCGGTCCGTTCAATAGACCTAGATATCTACGACCTAGCGGCTAGGCTAGCAGCTACGATCTTGAACGCAGCCCATAACACACTTTACGTTCTTTAACCCCTTTAAATATTTCCTAACAGAGTTTGTCATAAATGCGTAACTCGTATTCCCGGGGTTTAAAAAAAAATTAAACCCCCTTAATATTGGACTGATCCATATACTATGTATTCTGATAGATCGAATGTTTAAAATTTAAACATTCGATATATCAGAATATGCATTAGCATATGGACCAATCCAATATTAAGGGGGTTTAATTTCTTTTAAAACCCCGGGAATACGAGTTACGCATTTATGACAAACTCTGTTAGGAAATATTTACCCAATTAAGATGAATTGGAAAAGACTAAATTTATCAATGGGAGAGAAAAGCAACACGTTTACCTAGATTTAAGCAGATCAGTTGACGAAACGAGTTCCACGGGTCTCGGTAAGGAAGGATGGAGGATGAAGTTAAAGCAGATCCTCCTGGTCGTCTTTTTATGGGATTTTCTTTCTTGATTGTTGCCATAATGATTGTCATTATCGTCCTGGCTCCAAAACGTCCTTTTCGACCCGAACTAACATGGTATGACAGGGGTACAGTGTATGAAATCCTGCCCGAATCTTTCCAGGATTCAAGTTTTAAAAATGATTACACTAGTAAAGGAGATGGAGTTGGAGACCTCAAAGGTAAAATTTACATTTTTCTATTCAGTATATTGCTTTTATTTTCATATTGGGCGCACTTTCGCCTAAAACGATATATAAAATCCATATACAGCATGAAACAGTGTAAAAACATATTGATAACGAAACGATAATGTATGATCAGAATGCTACCCGTAAATTTGGTAAAACAGCGTCAAATCATTGCTCACCGATTGTTAAGGTCTTCCGTTTCCAACGTCTTATTTTTTTTTTGCCTTTTTTTGTCCACAAGATTTCTCAGAGATGGCCTCATAGATTTTCTTGAAATTTTAAGGACTGATAGAGAATGGTAATATCTCCAGGCACTTTTTTCATTTATTCAAAATTCATTTCCGGTCGTCCGTTTCCTGTCCCGCGGCAAAAAGCTATGGACAATGAGATCTCAGAAACGATAAAGACTTGAACCTCAAAACTTTGAGGGATGATAGACCTATAGTTGTAGATGTGTTTAAACTATTTTGTTTTGTTCGTCGTAACTTCCGGTCGTCACCGGAAGCACTTCAAAAATTATGTTTTTATGCATTTTATTTATTTAACACAGAATTGAAATATAAGTATAAACGCTTTCTAATGTCATCTATCCGATGATTAAGAAACAAAAAAAAATACTTCCGGTGAGATATCTCAAATATCTCAGGTAGTCTTTTCAAAACAAATATTATTACAGTTTGATCTCATAAACTGTAAGTGACCAAGACACAAAACTTACATGGATTATAGACATTTGATAGAAGATGTGTTTAACCGCTCTCATTTTGTTAACCGTCACTTCCGGTCCACACCGGAAGAGTTCAAACAATTCAAGTTGCTTCAGAGTTTAACTGTTTTTGTTTGACAATGTAAGATAAATTGATAGCCAATAAAGTCCTGTTGTGTAATGTTTAAGAAATACCAACTTTCATTTTCATCGAACACTTCTGTTTGTCCGTTTTCTGTCCCGAGACAAAAAACCTTGATTCCTAGAGATCTCTAAAACGGTGACGACTTGAACAATCAAACTTTGTGGGATGATAGACCTGTGTATGTACATGTGTTTACACTATTTTGTTTTGTTCGGCGTAACTTCCGGTCGTCACCGGAAGCACTTCAAAAATTTGTTTTTTTCATATTTAATTCATTTTACATAAAATGAAAATATCAGTAAACAATCTTACATATGTCATCTATATAATGTTTAATTAGCAAATAAATTTTTCTTCCGGTGAGATATCTCAAATATCTCTATGTAGCTTTCCTTTTTACAAATTTGATGTCCGCGAAATTTTTGTCACTGTAAGTGATTGAGACACGAAGCTTTCATAATTGATAGAAAATTGATTGGGAATGTGTTTAACAGGTTTAATTTTGTCAACTGTCACTTCCGGTTCTTACCGGAAGTGTTCAAACAAATCATGTTTTAACAAGTTTAATTGACTTTCTTGGGTGTTTCATCTTGCCTGATAGACAGTGATGTACGTTAAGCAAATGTACGAGAAATACCAGCTTTTGTTTTGTTTTTATTAATCACTTCCGTTTGTCCGTTTCCGGTCTTGAGACAAAAAATATTGTTTCAAAGAGATTAAGATTTGGCAGACACGTGACTAACCAAACTTTGAGGAAGGATTGACTTATGATTGTACAAATTTGTTTTACATGTAAGTAACGTCTGGATATATCATTCACAATAATTATCATATCCACTTTTTTTTCTATGTGAGAGAAGCAATGTCTTACAGTTAAATTGATACATGTATATCAAAACGGAAGACCTTTTTGTTGCTTTTGCAACAAGATTCTAGTTAGTTTATATTTTTTTCGTTGTGGATCTCCTATATCTTTTGAGAAGTGGACAGGCATAGCCTAGCTACTATGCCTGTCCACTTTTCAAAAGAGAATATGGATCTCCCACTTATCAATTTCCTCGAGGTTTTATATAAATAACAAGAAAGTAGGTAAGAATTAACAATGAGCATTGTGCTTCTTGTTTATTAGAACCATTTTAAGAAGACCGTGGACTTTCAATAGGATGAAACGACCCATTTCTTGCGTCAAAACAAGTTAAAATGACGCTGGTTTCAAGCGAAATATACACCGATTGCATAGCCTTCGCTCAAAAGCCAGACAAATCTTGCTGATTTCAAAGAGCCATTACTGAGTGGCCAGCAATGAAATAGACAGGCCTTCGTCACATTGCCGATTGACACAACTGCCCAAATTCCAAGCTCTTGTTAAAATGGTTCTCTATCATTATAGGAATTTTGAATCGTTTGGATTACCTGAAGGATATTGGTAGCAAAGTCCTTTACATCAACTCAATATATGAAAGCAATGACGAGGATCATAGAGCAATTGTCAATCATACAAAAATTGATGAAATATATGGCTCTATGGAAGACTTTGTAGAACTTCGTAAGGTCACTAAAGAGAGGAAAAGTATGTACATATATTTACATTTTCCTGTGTCTTTGCCTGTGATAACACTTTACGTATCGATTTTGTACTATATAACTCATAAAGCCAAATTGAAGCGCCAGCGGGGTTTGCTTTTTTATATTTAAATATTCAATCGTAAGATGGTTTAAAATTATATAAATATAAGTAATAAGGAATCATTCTTTAAATATTATGAGGTGATATTTTCGGTCGGGTGTGATCAAATCTATCATAAAGCCCTTCGGGCTTTATTGGATTTGATCACGCCCCGACCAAAATTATCACCTCATAATACTCAAAGAATGATTCCTTTTTCCTTATATAATGCAGGATAATTATCATTTGTTCTCTCTGTGTTACACGTCGCAAACTTTCATAGTCAGGTAATCTAGATGCATAGCTCAAAGCTTTTCTCATGTGTATCGTGTTTTTTCTTATATATTCAATCAAGTGCGACTGATCATGGACTTCATCCCAAACCACACAGGAAAACAAAGCCAGTGGTTCTCAAAGAGTCAAAAGAAAGAAGGAAAATATACTGACTATTACATCTGGACCACCTGTGATCCACAGACATATCGCCATGACTTAGTTATACATGTATTTTTACAATTGATAAAAACATTCCTTTATCATGTTTATGAAGGTTTCAATTTAAATTTCTTCTTTGACTTTCGGTGTTTTTTACCTAGATGGTTATAGGAAGAGGAGCGTGGACGTATGACGACACCAGAAAGGAGTGCTACTTCCATCAGTTGGAGAGTGATAAGCCAGACCTGAACCTCAGGAGTGCAGACGTCAGACAGGAACTTGAGGTGTGTATGAATAACTATATGATTTGGAAAATGTGAAACAAGATTTCCATTAAAAATCTTATATACAAGTTTGTTCTTTCTATTTAAGAGCATCTTGCGTTTCTGGTTAGACAAAGGGGTGGATGGTTTTCATGTTCAGGATTTTCAGCATCTGTACGAGGACGAAGTCCTGGGAAATGGCACTCTTGTTAATAGGAAGACAGACAGTGTAAGTTTCTGCCTGAATACCTAGAGAATTCTCATTTTTTAAAATGAATTTATGCTAGTCTTTTAAAAAGTGCATTGACCATAAGTATTATCTGTTTAAGGAGCACAAAGACTTAAATCGCATTCGGACCAGCGATAATCTGAATTATCCCAAGTTGCTTAAAGCCTGGAAGACTGTGTTGGAGTCGTACAATACCAAGCCAGGCAGAGAAAAGGCTCTTATTGTGACGGCTAAAGATGATCTGAACACAACCATGGAGTACTTTGATGCAGGAGTCACCATTGTACGAGTCACACCATTGTCTGACAGTGGTGCTTCATTTGCTGAACGCATAGAGACCAAACTAAAAGATGCCAATTCCAAGAGAATCGGATGGATGGTGAGCTTGTGCTATTTTGTTACTTTAAAGATCAAAAAATAAATTTCTATTTTTTATCCTTTACACTGTCTTCACAAATACATAATGTCATCGAAATATTAAAACACTTTTTTTAATTTCAGTATGGTGACAAATATTCCAGTCGATTAACCAACAGTTTGGTTGGCCCAGTACAAATTAAAGCTTTGTTGACCCTACAAGCCACTTTGCCTGGAGCCCCATTTAACTACTACGGGAATGAGATCGGAATGACTGACCACCCCACACTGTCTGCACCTAACAAGTACAGGACACCAATGCAGTGAAACTGTAAAGGAACAGGATTCTCCCAGAATACTCCATGGGTGGTTCGAAATCCTGACTACATTACAGTCAATGTTGAGGTAAATTAAATGCTGTTGCATTATTAGGTTGTTTCAAGATTTAATATATTATTTTTTAATTTTAATGTGATTTTGGTATTAAATGAGGCTTTGTGTTGTTTAATATTTACAGACTGAAAATGCCATTGGAGATGAATACACCACACTTAAGGTGTACAAAAGGCTTCAGGAGCTGAGAGAGAATGAGTCCTTCCAGTGGGGAACGATGAGTGTGTATAGAGATGGGGACCTCCTGATGTACACCAGAAAGGCCGATGGATTCCCGGGATACCTGGTGGCCATTAACCTCGGAACCAGTAAGGTGACCGAATCTTTCCATGCAGCCACCGGAATTTCCAAGGAAGTCAAGGTGGTCTTCCATACTCACAAGGACGACAACAGCGCCATCAGTTTGTCAGATACTCCCTACATACTGGATCCAAGTCATGCAGTTGTTTTGGAATATCAATAAACTTTTATGATTTAGGAAAACTGTTTTAAAAATCAAGAAAATAATTTCAATTTGAATTCCATTTTTTCCAAAAAGGCAAGTAAAACACAAGCTTATTTTGGAACGAATTTTGAATGGTTGATAAAATTGAAGTTAATTTAATTATCATATTGGTAAAGAAATATATTTTTCAAAGGTCAAGAAAAGACATAAAGTTATGTTTTGAAATGTTAATGTCCTACTTACAAACTTACTACAATATTGAAATGAAACTATTTATTACTGAAGACTTTAAAAAGAGATGGTCACCATGGAGTTGTCTCCTCACTGTATAGATATTGATTAACACAATGATGATGTAGCTGTGAATCTTCTCTTTTTCTTGAGATAATTTGTACTGTGTGTATCTATATATGTAGGTGTATAACAATACATTGTACCAACTTGCTGTGTGTGAGAGTCTGTTAGAAAGTGGTGTTCTGTCTGTATACTATAAAAATAAAAAATTGAAGTCAGAATTGATAGTTGGGTTTCTTGTGTTACCAAGGTTTACAGAGTAGTAGTACTGAACACATTGGTCTTCCTGTAAATTTTTATATTTTTCTTTTTCAAAACCATTACTGGACCAAAACTATCTATCATAGCTCAAATCATCACTAAATGAAAAGATTCAAATTTGTTCTCAGGAAGGAACTGATCCTTTCATATGGAGTAATAATCAAGAAATAACTGAGGAAGTATTTACTTTTGGGCCTTGGGGCCGGATGTGGCCAATGCGCCTCTTTTTACAAGCATGTCGTGTTTTATCAATGAAGGAAATCAAAACTAAATGTAAAATTGTAATGTTTAAAACAAATTAGGTTTTCAAATCAAAATAAAAGTTATTTAATGTTAAGTTTTGGTCAGATTCGTTGAGGTCACTCAGGCATCCCGGTACTCTGAGGTTCTAGGTATCTATATACTGATCATGAGGTGTACAGGGGATTTGTAGGTGAATTGACTACTTTGTTGTATCAAAGTCCTATTGCTCGACGGTAACAACTGGTCAATCTTATGACAAATTCTTCGTGAAAAAGTCGCCTTAGTTATTTCCTGATGCATGTATATTTAAAAAAAAGGGAAAATGAAATCAAATGAAGAATTCTAATCGATTATAAGAAACGGGGATTAATTTCGTAGGTTTATTATTGACTGTGACTATTCAAGTTATTAAAATATCGAGATGCTGTGGTAGCATAAGCAAGTGTGAAACATAAAATTTATAGACGAACTGTCGTTGTTGTCTTATAGTTAAGCAAGTAGACCCAGTGTAATTGTGTTATGTCATAAACGACAAAAAATTCAAAATTGACTGCAATGTGTAGAAAGATAACAACCAACGGTGTAAAAAAGGTATTTTATTTTTATGTGAAAATGACAAAATTATGACAGATCGACGTAATAACAGCGGCTTGTCATGACGAGAAAGATCATATCGGAAACTTTTCGTGGATTTTAAAATTATCATATTACATTGAACTTGAGATCAGTGTTGTCACCGCACTTAAAGATTATCATATTTTGTTTAGAATCTGCAAACGATTGTTTCACAAAGTTATTCAAACATTTAGAAGGAGTATCAGTAGTAATGAACTTCTTTTCATACATGTTTATCTTCAATTAAAATTCTTTAGACCTATACAGTTTTTATACTATCCTATCTCGTGTTTCTCTTTCTCAACTGACCCAACTGATAAACGCAACTTTATAAATAAAAGGGAAAAGAAAGGAATACCTTATAGGCTCGTTAACAGCATGCGGTTATTGGCTTGGTCCGAGGACAGCAACTGTTTGTTTGGCCCGATAAGAAAATTATAATTTCTAGTATACTTAACCAGAAAAGTTTGGAAGTGGGACAGTAGGCTACAAATTAAGGTCAAGCTCCTCCCTCACCCTCACCCCCCCACCCACCCCAGCGGTTGCTACGTGCCTGTTTTTGAAAAAACAAAACTAATTTGTATTGTACAGCGTCACTTAACTATAATCACAATGTTCCTTGCTCAACCCCTGACCGGAGGAAGGACATTTCTTCGTTAAGGATAATCTTACACTGGAATCCAACAACAACAAATGGTCAAACGTTTTTTGTTCTCGGCGGCGGTACATGCCACAAAACAGCTTTAAAAGGCATGGCAAAATACAGTTCTAAACAAAACTATCGATACCCACAGTATTCCAAGGACTATATGTATTAATGCTCACATAAACCTTGCTCTATTTTCTGATAAAATCATACATACCAAGAAAACATGCATAACATTAATTTCAACTCAGAATTAGAGTTTCTGATTTCATTATCGTACAGCAATTTACCCTGAGCATTTCCCGAGAAAAAAAATCACTATACAGCAAGGCACTTTGCATAATGTAGTAAACGAAAAAGTTTTCGTATTTAAAGGGAAATTCTCGTCATTTAAACAATAAAATGATTTCTTTGGTGATTCACACGGGATATGAAGATAGCGACATTGCAGAAAAAAATAAACACCCGCGTTGCTGCAATGATCTCCACTATTCTCTTTTGAGAAGTGGACATGCATAGACATGGATGTATGCTAAGCTTGTCCACTTCTCAAAAGAAAATATGATCGCTACCTTCATAACTTGTATGAATCATCAAAGAAAGCATTTTTGTCCCCCGCCGCAACGCGGAGCGGGGACATAGAAATGCCGGGCGTCCGTCCGTGTGTCCGTGGGTCCGTGCGTCCGTCCATCACACTTTTTTGTAAGCGCTCTCATGCCTACAAATTTTGACGGATTTTCATTAAATTTATACAAAATGTTTATACCACTATTACCTTGGTCAAGTTCGAAAAGCAGCATTGGTCAATACTTTTTGTTGGAGTTATGGGACTTTGACCACAATAATGACTCTTTTTAATCCCAAAATTCACCTTGTAAGCACTCTCATGCCTACAAATTTTGACCGGCGGATTTTCATTAAATTTATACCAAATGTTTATACCACTATTACCTTGGTCAAGTTCGAAAATCAGCATTGGTCGATACTTTTTGTTGGAGTTATGGGACTTTGACCACAATAATGACTCTTTTTAATCCCAAAATTCACCTTGTAAGCGCTCTCATGCCTACAAATTTTGACGGATTTTCATTAAATTTATACAAAATGTTTATACCACTATTACCTTGGTCAAGTTCGAAAATCAGCATTGGTCAATACTTTTTGTTGGAGGTATGGGACTTTGACCACAATAATGACTCTTTTTAATCCCAAAATTCACCTTGTAAGCGCTCTCATGCCTACAAATTTTGACGGATTTTCATTAAATTTATACAAAATGTTTATACCACTATTACCTTGGTCAAGTTCGAAAAG
The DNA here is from genome assembly GCF_963853765.1 of Magallana gigas. Classification (NCBI taxonomy): domain Eukaryota; kingdom Metazoa; phylum Mollusca; class Bivalvia; order Ostreida; family Ostreidae; genus Magallana; species Magallana gigas. Next base: position 16,708,337 of record NC_088858.1, on the reverse strand, counting down.
CAGCATTGGTCAATACTTTTTGTTGGAGTTATGGGACTTTGACCACAATAATGACTCTTTTTAATCCCAAAATTCACCTTGTAAGCACTCTCATGCCTACAAATTTTGACGGATTTTCATTAAATTTATACCAAATGTTTATACCACTAATACATTGGTCAAGTTCGAAAATCAGCATTGGTCGATACTTTATGTTGGAGGTATGGGACTTTGACCACAATAATGACTCCGTTTTATCCAAAAATTGACATTGTAAGCGCTCTCATGCCTACAAATTTTGACCGGCGGATTTTCATTAAATTTATACCAAATGTTTATACCACTAATACCTTGGTCAAGTTTCTAAATCAGCCTTTGTCAATAGACTCGATACTAGTATACTGCTTGACCGGCGGGGCCCCTAGGAATTTTATTCTTGTATTGTTTGAATTTTAAAGTCTGTGATTTTCTTAGGTCGCTGTAGGTTTCAACCAATCGATAAATTAAATCCTATCAGTTTCCTGTCAGCTTCAACCGCTGTAGATTTCGTCCAATCGATAAACGGGCGTGTAGATTTCAGTCTGGTTTTTTCTTTAGAGCTGTGAATTTACTGTAAGTTTCCGTTAGAAATAGAGGGAATCCTACTCGGTAGAGTAGTATTCAGTATCAGTATGTGCTTGAATGCTCTTTGCAGAACATGATTTTTTGGCCATTCTTTTGTCTACACAATAATTCAAGAAGAAATAATCATTAAAACACAATTGATAATCCACATGACATATCGTCATAGTATCAGGCGACGACAAATATTTGATTTGGCTGGACAAGTGTACAAGGAAGAGCAGGGTCCGCCGCCATAAAACATTCATTTATGGCGGCGGACCCAGTCTTTCATTATACACCCTCTCCGTTCTTCAGTGGAAGGAATGGTAGAGGTATATTTAATGCCTGGATATTTAGTTTAAAAAGTAAAACAGCATACAACATTGTTTCTTGCATTGGCTGAACGCATAGACACTAACTCGAAAGATGCCATTTCAAACAGAATTGGATGGACGGTGAGCTATTTAGCTAGTAATATGAATTTTAAGTAGTACATTATGTGATTCAATACTATAGGATAATTAAGCATCAGAGCCCCTCCCCCGAATAATGATATTACCAGGTACAGGCTGATGAAAGCCCGGAAGGCTCATTCAAGATTCGAGATTAAAAATACGAAAGTTAGCATCTTTTGATTAAATCTCAGCCAATGAAGCACCACTTTCAGACAAGTGGGGTGACTATTCTTTATCCGACACAAATATAAGGGCTTTTTGCTTACTGGTACAATTTTATATTATCGGCACTATCGAAAGGATGTACAAAATACTATATTCACATTCAGTGTATATTTCCCTTATGTTTGCATTTCATTTAGACTGTTGTGCCAAATGCTCAAGAAATTGAATTGACATTGTAATCTACTGTTTTATACCATAAGACATAAAAATGGAAAGAGAGAAAAATTATATATCAAGTTATAGTAATTTGCCCAGGTCTATTTGAGTAAATGAAAAAATTAAAACGATTTTTTGGAGTTGATTTTAATCAATTCTCCTATGCACTTACTCGGACAAAACGAAAGTGAGACAGTGTTTGGACCTAAGCACAAGCACAAATCAATTATACCGCTGACAACACTTAGTTCTTGAAAATAATAGATAAATTCGATGCTATGTATTCTGAAGCATTGTTTTTCAAGAAAACTTACTTATAAATACCACGAAAATAGTAAGAATTGTACAGTTTAGATATTTTCTAAAGTCGTATGTATTCCTATGCTAGAGTTCAATGTAGTCTCGTTCAACCAAACGCTTGGCTGTCTCCGTTAATATCCGACAAAACAGAGTCTCTCTTGCTTGTCGGAGATAAACGGAGACAGTCGAGCGTTTGGTTGAACAACACAAGAGTTCAATTTTGCCTGGATCCATACAATTTCTCAGAAATATTTCGATTACTGATACTACTTGCCATGCAAAATCACATATCGTTGATGTTGAATAAATGATAATCGATAAAATCAACTCCCGTCAGTACTTCAGTACTTTGATTGATAAATTTTTTGTCCGGGAGTTATGGTCAATGAAAATGGTTTTCTAAATGGTATGATATCGCGGTTGAGTGAATAAATTATGGACACTTGAAGTGTGCATATGTGAATCAAATGGAGATTTTGTCGTAACACAAAACACCACCTCATTTCAAAGCTAAAATACCTAATATTAAGAAACACAAAGACCCTGAGTTGTCGCTTGGGCGTTGGATGTGGCCCGTTGGCCTATTTTAGAATGATTCTCGTGTTTAATCAATGATTTAACTTTAAAGGAAAGGAAGTGCGTTAGTACAAAAGCCCATTGAGCTCATTTTCGTAGGTTAAAAAAAATCCATTTTTTTCGCAAATAAACGCGAAACTTTCGCGTGATAACGCGTTAGTTTCGCGAATAATTGCAAACCTTTCGTAAATAGACCCGTAACTTTCGTGAATAAACGCAAAACTTTCCTGATATAATGCGTTAGTTTTGCGAGTAAACACGTTAGTTTGCGAATAAACGCGTAACTTTTGCGAAGAAACGCGTAACTTTCGCGAATGAACGCGAAACCATTGTATAAATATTGTTATTTCATACAATACCCTTATTTCGAAAGCCCATTGAGCTCATTTTCGTAGGTAAAAAAAGTATTTTTTTTCGCGAATAAACGCGTTAGTTTTGCGAATAAACGCGTAACTTTAGCGAAGAAACGCGTAACTTTCGCGATTAAACGCGAAACTTAATTATAAATATTGTTAGTTCATACAAAAACCCCTATGAAGAATAATTACTGAAAACAAATATATTAATTTAAATAAAATAAAATAATATTAAATAAAGATGTAAATGAATTAGATTAAACTTATACAATTAACATAAATTCAAACGTAGGAAATCTTTAAAATCTTAGTACTGATTTTCAAAGGACATAATGCATCGCGCTTCTCACATTCTAATGGGCGCTGTATTATTGAAAATGAGGCATCAACATATTTTAATTATAACAATTTTAATTCGAATTAAACGATTTTTTAAGTATCATTTTAGAATTTATAGGATACCATTGTTTGAAAAATTATATTATATGTTATATTGCTGCGACATAACTTGACGTCTAGTTTAATATCAGAAAGATAAGTCAAGCTGTGAATTGAAATTTTCAAGCTTTTGTTCAAATCTAGATGACGTAAATTCGTCCTCCATATTTATCACATGTCATTTGAAGATTTTAAAGGTTTCCGACGGTTGAATTTACCGGTATATCAATTTTATAAGAAAAAGATCACCAATGAATGTCTGTTTGAACACAGGGTCGGCGAAAAACTGAAAATCGTAACATGATGCTCAAACTTATTATCTTCTTTAGACATGTAACATATAAAAATGTTTTATCAGATTTATTAATATCTATATGCAAAAAAAGATAATTTTCTCTTCATAAATCAACGTACATGTAACACGGATATTAACATAATAATGATTAATAAGTATTTTTTGATATAAAACTTAAAATGTGTTTGTTTTCAATCGTTTTTCTTCATAATGGCTCTGTATGAAATGACAATATTTATATATGGTTTCGCGTTAATTCGCGAAAGTTACGCGTTTATTCGCGAAACTAACGCTTTATATTACGAAAGTTTCGCGTTTATTCGCGAAAGTTACGCGTTATATCGCGAAAGTTACGCGTTTATTTGCGAAAGTTACGCGTTTATTCGCGAATTTTTTTTTTACCTACGAGATGAGCCCAATGGGCTTTCGTAACTGGCAAAAAAAACTACTGTACCGTAAAATTTTGACACTGGCAAGGGCTAATTTCTTCACTTATGATCGTTAATGTGCAAAAGCTGGGATTCCGTGATTTGATCATAGTCCCTTCTGATGTCAACATTGACTGGGGAAATTAGTAAAGTTGGAACTTCTATTGGCAAAACGCCATTGGTAGTGTGTTTATAAGATGTGGACCATAACAATTGAGATTATAAATCTAATGGTTTCAAGAAGGGAGCTTCATTTCATAAAACGTTTCCATACAAGGTGGAAGGATTTTAGTCGCATTTATCGCAAACATTGATATGAAACATTTATTCAACGAAGATGAATTGGAAAAGACTAAATTTATCAATGGAAGAGAACAGCAAGATTTCAGCATATCAGTTGACGAAACGAGACTGGGTAAGAAAGGATGGAAGAAGTTGAGGCTGATCCTCCTCCTCGTCGGATTTTTGGTGGGATGGACTTTGTTGATTACTGCTGTAGTCATTATAGTCCTGGCTCCAAAACATCCTTACCGACCCGACCTAAAATGGTACGACAAGAATATTGTGTACGAAATCCTGCCTGAATCTTTCAAAGATTCAAGTTTTAAAAATGTTTACACTAAAAAGGGAGATGGAGTTGGGGACCTCAAAGGTATTTACTTTATTCTACTATATAATCCTTAATTTCATGTTGGGCACACTTTCGCTGAAAACGATTTAAATCCTTATTCTGTGTGAGTGTTAAAAGTTATTGATTTTTTAGCGAAACGATATTATGTAAGATCAGATTGCTATCCGTAAAACAGCGTCAAATCCTTGCTCGCCGATTGATATTTATAAGTATACATGTTTTCATGAATATATATATATATATATATATATATATATATATATATATATATATATATATATATATATATATATATATATATATATATATATATATATATATATATATATATATATATATATTTCGTATTGAATCTCCCACCTTTCCTTTTCCTCCATGAGTTCGAGGTTTTATAAAAAGAATAATAAAGGTGTGTTAGAATTAACTATGAGCATTGTGATTAATGTGCTTCTTGTTTATTATCATCATCATAGGAATTTTGGCTTGTTTGGATTACCTGAAGGATATTGGTAGCAAAGTCCTATACATCAACTCAATATATGAAAGCAATGACGAGGATCATAAAGCAATTGTCAATCATACAAAAATTGATGAAATATATGGCTCTATGGAAGACTTTGTAGAACTTCGTAAAGTCACTAAAGAGATGAAAAGTATGTAAATATATTGCAATGTGCCTCTTTATAAACTCATATCCTGCTTTTATTTTTATTTGTTCTTACTGAGTAACGTGTCCCAAAATTTCATAGTCAGGTAATCAAAGCTTTTCCATGTGTATACATGTAATCGTCTTTTTTCTAATATTTAATCAAGTGCGACTGATCATGGACTTCATCCCAAACCACACAGGAAAACAAAGCCAGTGGTTCTTAAAGAGTCAAAAGAAAGAAGGAAAATATACTGACTATTTCATCTGGACCACCTGTGATCCACAGACGTACCGCCATGACTTAGTAATACATGTGTTTTTACAAATAATAAACAAGCATTCCTTTATCATGTTTATAAAGGTTTCAATTTAGATTTCTTTGACTTTCGGTGTTTCTTTACCTAGATGGTTATAGGTGGAGGAGCGTGGACGTATGACGACACCAGAAAGGAGTGCTACTTCCATCAGTTGGAGAGCGACAAGCCAGATCTAAACCTCAGGAGCGCAGACGTCAGACAGGAACTTGAGGTGTGTACGAATAACTATAAATTATGATTTGGAAAATGTGAAACAAAATTGCATCAAAAACATTATATACAAGTTTGTTCTTTCTATTTTAGAGCATCTTGCGTTTCTGGTTAGACAAAGGAGTGGATGGTTTTCATGTTCAGGATTTTCAGCATCTCTACGAGGACGAAATCCTGGGAAATGGCACTCTTGTTAATGGGAAGACAGACAGTGTAAGTTTCTGCCTGAGAACTTAGAGAATATCATTTTTTTAAATGAATTAATGCTAGTATTCTAAATGGTGCATTGACCAAGTATTATCTGTTAAAAGAACACCAGGACATAAATCGCATTCAGACCAGCGATGATATGAATTACCGTAAACGTATTACATTTGGCTGTGTATTCTATTTAGCGTTTTTGGCGGAATGAGGCGTCCGCTGAATCAAGTACATCGCTAAATGCCATTCATATAGGTATAAGAATAGTTATACTCAGGAATATGCTTACTTAAATCCACGCCAATTTGTGCAAAACTATTTTTCGCCAAATGTAGTTCCTTTACAGTATGCCAAGTTGCTTAAAGCCTGGAAGTCTGTGTTGGAGTCGTACAATACCAAGCCAGGCAGAGAAAAGGCTCTTATTGTGACGGCCAAAGATGACCTGAACACAACCGTGGAGTACTTTGATGCAGGAGTCACCATTGTACGAGTCACCCCATTGTCCGAGAGTGGCGCTTCATTGACTGAGAGCAATACTTCATTGGCTGAACGCATGGAAACCAAGCTGAAAAATGCCAACTCCAATTTGAAGAGAATCGGATGGATGGTGAGCTTGTTTTATTTTATAACATTGAAAAGTATGATATCATCAAAAGTATATGTAATATTTTTTTTTACAATTGATGAATCTTCATTTAAGATGTCATTACTATTTCTTTTCCTTTATACTGTCTTCATAAATACGTAATGTTATCAAAATATTAAAACACTTTTTAGCTCACCTGAGCTGAAAGCTCAAGTGAGCTATTCTGATCACATTTTGTCTGTCGTCCGTCTGTCCGTCCGTCTGTCTGTCTGTCTGTCTGTCTGTCTGTCTGTAAACTTTTCACATTTTCAACATCTTCTCAAGAACCACTGAGCCAAATTCAACCAAACTTGGCACAAAGCATCCTTAGCCTAAGGGGATTCAAAATTGTAAAAAAAATTAAGGACCACGCCCTTTTGCAAAGAAAGATAAATAGGAATTTATGAAAAATTTTGAGAAATTTTCAAAAATCGTCTTCTCATGACCCATAAGACCAGGAAAGCTGAAACTTGTGTGGAAGCATCCTCAGGTAGTGTAAATACAAAATTGTGAAAATCATGACCCCGGGGGTAGGGTGGGGCCACAATGGGGGGTCGAAGTTTAACATAGGAATATATAGAGTAAATCTTTATAAAAATCTTCTTCTCAGAAACTAATCAGCCGGCAAAGCTGAAACTTTTGTGAAAGCATCCTCAGGTAGTGTAAATTCAAAGTTGTGAAAATCATGCCCCCTGGGAGTAGGGTAGGGCCACAATGGGGGGTCAAAGTTTAACATATGAATATATAGAGTAAATCTTTCAAAATCTTCTTCTCAGAAACTAATCAGCCAGGAAAGCTGAAACTTGTGTGAAAGCATCCTCAGGTAGTGTAGATACAAAGTTGAGAAAATCATGACCCCAGGGGGTAGGGTGGGGCCACAATTGGGGGGGGGGTCGAAATTTTTCATAGGAATATACATGTACAGAGTAAATCTTTAAAAATCTTCTTCTCATGAACCATATGACCAGGAAAGCTTAAACTTGTGTGGAAGCATCATCAGGTAGTGTAGATTCAAAGTTCTGAAAATCATGACCCCCAGGGGAAGGGTGGGGCCACAATGGGGGTCGAAGTTTTACGTAGGAATATATAGAGTAAATCTTTAAAAATCTTCTTCTCAGAAACTAATCAGCCAGGAAAGCTGACACTTGTGTGGAAGCATTCTAAGGTAGTGTAGATACGAAGTTGTGAAAATCATGACGAGAGGGTGTAGGGTGGGGCCACAATGGGGGATCGAAGTTTTACAAAGGAATATATAGAGTAAATCTTTAAAAATCTTCTTCTCAGAAACTTATCAGCCAGGAAAGCTGACACTTGTGTGAAAGCATCCTCAGGTAGTGTAGATACAAAGTATGTATTATTGTACATTGTCCAGATAGTTTGTATTTTGACTCCATTAAGCTGATTTTATCATACTTATTGTTTCTCAGGTGAGCAATGTGGCCCATGGGTCTCTTGTTTAAATTTCAGTATGGTGACAAATATTCCAGTCGATTAACCAACAGTTTGGATGGCCCAGTACAAATTAAAGCTTTGTTGACTCTACAAGCCACCCTGCCCGGAGTCCCATTTAACTACTATGGGAACGAGATCGGAATGAATGACCACCCCACACTGTCTGCACCTAAGAAGTACAGAACACCAATGCAATGGAACTCTACAGGAACAGGATTCTCCCAGAATACTCCATGGGTGGATCGAAATCCTGACTACATTACAGTCAATGTTGAGGTAAATTAAATGCTGTTGCATTATAAGGTTGTTTCAAGATTTAATATATTATTTTTAAATTTTTATGTGATGTTGATATTAAATAAGGCTTTGTGTTGTTTAATATTTACAGACTGAAAATGCTATTGGAGATGATTACACCACACTTAAGGTGTACAAAAGGCTTCAGGAACTGAGGTGTAATGAGTCCTTCCAGTGGGGAAAGATGAGTGTGTATAGAGATGGAGACCTCCTGATGTACACCAGAAAGGCCGATGGATTCCCGGGATACCTGGTGGCCATTAACCTCGGAACCAGTAAGGTGACCGAATCTTTCCATGCAGCCACCGGAATTCCCAAGGAAGTCAAGGTGGTCTTCCATACTCACAAGGACGACAACAGCGCCATCAGTTTGTCGGATACTTCCTATATACTGGATCCAAGTCATGCAGTAGTTTTGGAATATCAATAATGTTTTGTAATTTTGGAAAGAAATGTTTTAAAAGATCAAGAAAACTTGAATCCCATATTGTCTTTAAAAGCAATTAAGAACACAAGCTTAATTTAGAAATAAAAGAATTTGTATTGCTTAATAAAATTGAAGTCAAAATTGATTATTTGTGTTTCTTATTTTACCAAGGTTTAAAGGGTACTGAACACTTTGGTCTTCCTGTAAATTTTTACAATTTTCTACTTTGTAAATCTTTCATCTTCAGAACCACTCGATGAAGAGGCATTCCCATTTTCTTTAGTAAACTCTTTTTTCAACATTAATTTTTTTAAAGAATAAAGGCATAAACAAATCTGCTTAATGGAATAGCAAGTTCGCAACCTAATTTCTGTACAGGATGACATTAACGAAATATTGCTAGAGTTCAATGTAGTCTCGTTCAACCAGACGCTTGGCTGTCTCCGTTAATATCCGACAAAACAGAGTCTCTCTTGCTTGTCGGAGATAAACGGAGACAGTCGAGCGTTTGGTTGAACAACACAAGAGTTCAATCTTGCCTGGATCCATACAATTTCTCAGAAATATTTCGATTACTGATACTACTTGCCATGCAAAATCACATATCGTTGATGTTGAATAAATGATAATCGATAAAATCAACTCCCGTCAGTACTTTAGTACTTTGATTGGTAAATTTGTTGTCCGGGAGTTATGGTCAATGAAAATGGTTTTCTAAATGGTATGATATCGCCGTTGAGTGAATAAATTATGGACACTTGAAGTGTGCATATGTAAATCAAATGGAGATTTTGTCGTAACACAAAACACCACAACATTTCAAAGCTAAAATACCTAATATTAAGAAACACAAACACCCTGAGTTGTCGCTTGGGCGTTGGATGTGGCCCGTTGGCCTATTTTAGAACGATTATCGTGTTAAATCAATAATTCAACTTTAAAGGAAAAGAAGTGCGATAGTACAAAAGCCCATTGAGCTCATTTTCGCAGGTTAAAAAACCCCCATTTTTTCGCGAATAAGCGCGAAACTTTCGCCTGATAACGCGTTAGTTTCGCGAATAATCGCAAACCTTTTGTGAATAAACCCGTAACTTTCGTGAATAAACGCAAAACTTTCCCGATATAATGCGTTAGTTTTGCGAGTAAACACGTTAGTTTCGCGAATAAACGCGTAACTTTTGCGAAGAAACGCGTAACTTTCGCGAATGAACGCGAAACTGTCGCGAATGAACGCAAAACCATTGTATAAATATTGTCATTTCATACAAAACCCTTATTTCGAAAGCTCATTGAGCTCATTTTCGTAGGTAAAAAAAAAAATTTTTTTTTCGCGAATAAACGCGTTAGTTTTGCGAATAAACGCGTAACTTTTGCGAAGAAACGCGTAACTTTCGCGAATGAACGCGAAACTTTCGCGATTAAACGCGAAACTTAATTATAAATATTGTTAGTTCATACAAAAACCGCTATGAAGAATAATTACTGAAAACAAATATATTAACAAAGGACATAATGCATCGCGCTTCTCACATTCTAATGGGCGCTGTATTATTGAAAATGAGGCAGCAACATATTTTAATTATAACAATTTTAATTCGAATTAAACGATTTATTAAGTATCATTTTAGAATTTATAGGATACCATTGTTTAAAAAATTATATTATATGTTATATTGCTGCGACATAACTTGACGTCTAGTTTAATATCAGAAAGATAAGTCAAGCTGTGAATTGAAATTTTCAAGCTTTTGTTCAAATCTAGATGACGTTAATTCGTCCTCCAAATTTATCACATGTCATTTGAAGATTTTAAAGGTTTCCGACGGTTGAATTTACCGGTATATCAATTTTATAAGAAAAAGATCACCAATGAATGTCTGTTTGAACACAGGGTCGGCGAAAAACTGAAAATCGTAATATGATGCTCAAACTTATTATCTTCTTTAGACATGTAACAAATAAAAATGTTTTATCAGATTTATTAATATCTATATGCAAAAAAGATAATTTTCTCTTCATAAATCAACGGAACACGGATATTTTTAATAATAATGAAAAATAAGTATTTTTTGATATAAAACTTAAAATGTGTTTGTTTTCAATCGTTTTTCTTCATAAGGGCTCTGTATGAAATGACAATATTTATATATGGTTTCGCGTTAAATCGCGAAAGTTTCGCCTTTATTCGCGAACGTTTCGCGTTTATTCGCGAAACTAACGCTTTATATTACGAAAGTTTCGCGTTTATTCGCGAAAGTTACGCGTTATATCGCGAAAGTTTTGCGTTTATTTGCGAAAGTTACGCGTTTATTCGCGAAAGTTTCGCGTTACTTCGCAAAACTAACGCGTTATATCGCGAAAGTTTCGCGTTAATTCGCGAATTTTTTTTTTTACCTACGAAAATGAGCTCAATGGGCTTTCGTAACTGGCAAAAAAAACTACTGTACCGTGAAATTTTACACTGGCAAGGGCTAGTTTCTTCACTTATGATCGTTAATGTGCAAAAGCTGGAATTCCGTGAACCGATCATCGTCCCTTCTCAGGCTTCTGGTGTCTGGAGTCGATAACGAGTCAACATTGACTGCGCGAATTAGTAAAGTTGGAAGTTCCTTTGGCAAAACGCCATTGTGATGTTCATTAAAGATGGGGACCTTAACAATTGAGATTATAAATCTAATGGTTTCAAGAAGGGAGCTTCATTTCATAAAACGTTTCCATACAAGGTGGAAGGATTTTAGTCGCATTTATCGCAAACATTGATATGACACATTTATCCAACGAAGATGAATTGGAAAAGACTAAATTTATCAATGGAAGAGAACAGCAAGATTTCAGCAGATCAGTTGACGAAACGAGACTGGCTAAGAAAGGATGGAAGAAGTTGAGGCTGATCCTCCTCGTCGGATTTTTGGTGGGATTGACTTTGTTGATTGCCATTGTGGTCATTATAGTCCTGGCTCCAAAACATCCTTACCGACCCGACCTAAAATGGTACGACAAGAACATTGTGTACGAAATCCTGCCAGAATGTTTCCAAGATTCAAGTTTTAAAAATGTTTACATTAAAAAGGGAGATGGAGTTGGGGACCTCAAAGGTATTTACTTTATTCTACTATATAACCCTTAATTTCATGTTGGGCACACTTTCGCTGAAAACGATTTAAATCCTTATTCTGTGTGAGTGTTAAAAGTTATTGATTTTTTAGCGAAACGATATTATGTAAGATCAGATTGCTATCCGTAAAGCAGCGTCAAATCCTTGCTCGCCAATTGATATTTATAAGTATACATGTATTCATGAATATATATATATATATATATATATATATATATATATATATATATATATATATATATATATATATATATATATATTTCGTATTGAATCTCCCACCTTTCCTTTTCCTCCATAAGTTCGAGGTTTTATAAAAAGAATAAGAAAGGTGTGTTAGAATTAACTATGAGCATTGTGATTAATGTGCTTCTTGTTTATCATCATCATCATAGGAATTTTGGCTTGTTTGGATTACCTGAAGGATATTGGTAGCAAAGTCCTATACATCAACTCAATATATGAAAGCAATGACGAGGATCATAAAGCAATTGTCAATCATACAAAAATTGATGAAATATATGGCTCTATGGAAGACTTTGTAGAACTTCGTAAAGTCACTAAAGAGATGAAAAGTATGTAAATATATTGCAATGTGCCTCTTTATAAACTCATATCCTGCTTTTATTTTTATTTGTTCTTACTGAGTAACGTGTCCCAAAATTTCATAGTCAGGTAATCCAAGCTTTTCCATGTGTATACATGTAATCGTCTTTTTTCTAATATTTAATCAAGTGCGACTGATCATGGACTTCATCCCAAACCACACAGGAAAACAAAGCCAGTGGTTCTTAAAGAGTCAAAAGAAAGAAGGAAAATATACTGACTATTTCATCTGGACCACCTGTGATCCACAGACGTACCGCCATGACTTAGTAATACATGTGTTTTTACAAATAATAAACAAGCATTCCTTTATCATGTTTATAAAGGTTTCAATTTAGATTTCTTTGACTTTCGGTGTTTCTTTACCTAGATGGTAATAGGTGGAGGAGCGTGGACGTATGACGGCACCAGAAAGGAGTGCTACTTCCATCAGTTGGAGAGCGACAAGCCAGATCTAAACCTCAGGAGCGCAGACGTCAGACAGGAACTTGAGGTGTGTACGAATAACTATAAATTATGATTTGGAAAATGTGAAACAAGATTTGCATCAAAAACATTATATACAAGTTTGTTCTTTTTATTTTAGAGCATCTTGCGTTTCTGGTTAGACAAAGGAGTGGATGGTTTTCATGTTCAGGATTTTCAACATCTCTACGAGGACGAAATCCTGGGAAATGGCACTCTTGTTAATGGGAAGACAGACAGTGTAAGTTTCTGCCTGAGTACTTAGAGAATATCATTTTTTTAAATGAATTAATGCTAGTATTCTAAATGGTGCATTGACCAAGTATTATCTGTTAAAAGAACACCAAGACTTAAATCGCATTCAGACCAGCGATGATATGAATTACCGTAAACGTATTACATTTGGCTGTGTATTCTATTTAGCGTTTTTGGCGGAATGAGGCGTCCGCTAAATCAAGTACATCGCTAAATGCCATTCATATAGGTATAAGAATAGTTATACTCAGGAATATGCTTATTTAAATCCACGCCAATTTGTGCAAAACTATTTTTCGCCAAATGTAGTTCCTTTACAGTATGCCAAGTTGCTTAAAGCCTGGAAGTCTGTGTTGGAGTCGTACAATACCAAGCCAGGCAGAGAAAAGGCTCTTATTGTGACGGCCAAAGATGACCTGAACACAACCGTGGAGTACTTTGATGCAGGAGTCACCATTGTACGAGTC